>NW_007379084.1:0-18629 GCF_000475195.1 Diaphorina citri
ACGTTACTTGATAAAGTAGACTTGAATCAGATTCGGTACCACAATGGGCTAATCACGTTCTCAAAGGACATTCCTGATCCTGATATTGGAACCTTTCGACCTTTTGGCGATTCTGCCTCTCAAGATGATCAATTCTAGCTCACACAATGGCGAAATAAATTTCCCAACTGCCTCATCCAAATTGAAAGAGGTAGCCTCTTTGAATTCCCTCAGGATATTATCGAATTCATAAAATAAAATGTCAATATGTTAGTCGACTGAACGAAGTGATGTCTAATTTTTTACTGTCAGCCTAGTTAGCTTGGTTGGTAGCGGCCGCCTCGTAAGCGCTAGGCCGCGGGTTCGATTGCCGCCCGGGGCAGATTTTATCCTGATGGGATAATATTCGTTCTCGGAACGGCTGGCTTTCTCCTATCCTGTCTTCCTTCCTTCTTCGATTAAGGTCTTAAGCAGTTACAGTTCCCTCTGTCAAACCTCTTAAAAAAAAAAAAGTTTTTACTCGAACCTAATACTTCTATTTCTATATGTTTGACCTACGATTACTTTCGAACTTTTTATCCACTCTTGGTGAAACGTGCCAAAAATACCTATTCGACCTGGGCAAAGAACTTTAGTAAGTCTCATTCGCTAGTAGGGCTTCGCGCCGTTTCAACCTCTTGACCTGCGCAAAGCCTCCAGCAATTCGCCTGATTCCCGCCCTCTTGATGAGCAAATGATCATTCTAATCGACAAAATCCCAGTCAGATAACTGAATACATCAGCAAGATGACTGAACACATCAAAAACTGGCTCTCATTTCACATCTAGGAAAGGATAGAATACCTAGAATAGAATAGAATTGAATATATACCTTGTTTATCCTGCTGGGATAGGACTGAAAAGTCCCTTTTCCCCCGCAGTCTAACCAAGGTCTTATATATTTTGACATATTTTAGGGAACATGTTTTACAGTTGTAGCCATATAAACACCTGAATTACTAAAAGTTTCTGGCTATAATGCTGATAATGGAATCTCTAACTATAATTCTGATCCTATAAAAACCAAACACGAACATTCAAACGAGCGTCTTGCAACATTCTCAAAATGCAACAACCACAGGCAAACCGAGGTGTGGTTCACCAGAATCTCTAGCAGATACTCTAGGACTAGCGAGATAAAGAGATGCATTAAGTAAAAGTCATTTTTCACAGCAGAAACCTTCTAAAAAAATCCAAACATGATAATAGTCAGATTGCATCCCAAGGTTAAACGAAAAATAGAAAAAAAAAGAAAAAATCTGGTGTGAACATCACACGACTTTCCTTATCCTATTTAATCATGCTTATTAGGGTGTTCTTCTAGTGTAACTTTTATCATATCTCTAACCGTTTCGTCAGTATAGCTGAAAAGCGCCAAAAAGCGACCAAAATACCACCAACCGCAGCACCTATCTCAAACAAGCGTTTTGTGTTGCATCCTTGTCACATTTGACAGCTACATAACAAATTTCAAGTTTCTAGCACATACCGTTCCCGAGATATTTTGTTTACAGACAGACACACAGACAGACAGTCACAAGGACCAATGGCTGAAACTGTAGATTTAGGCTCTAGGGACCTCAAAATGTGTTTTGGCACTAAAAACTGACCATCGAAAATTTGACCCGATTACATTACTTTCCTTCCTATAGGATAAGGAAAGTAAGGAAGGAAGGAAGGAAGGAATTTTAATCGTGTTAAGCATGATTATTTAAGCTTGTCACAAATGCCGTTCCCCGATTATTACACCAAGATAAATTTTATGACTTGGCTTGGACTCGAACCACCAACCTCCAGATCCAAAGTCCAACGCGTAAACAACTGCACCTCTGAGCTTAGTGGATAAGGAAAGTAAAAACTTAAAAAAACACCAACTTCAATATTCTTTTAATGATCCAATATCTTGGTGAGGAAAAACTTGAGGTGGTGTTGCTCGATCCTAGAACCAGTCATTATGATTTGAGCAAAATAGATGAGGATGCAGATGGTCGCAGGAAGAAAGGACGAGGAAAAGATGAAGGAAATACAATCCTTATTTTCTTTGAAGAGGTTTGATAGAGGCAATGGATGATCGATCGATAGCCGTCTACTACGAGGTCTTATCGTCCCGAAATCGAAGACAGAAGGGAAACAGGATAGGAGAAAGCCAGCCGTTCCGAAAACGAACCTTATACCTTGAGGATAAAATCCGCCCCGGGCGGGAATCGAACCCGCGACCTAGTGCTGACAAGACAGACGCGCTACCAACCAAGCTAACTAGGCTGGCACTGTGGAATTACAATGTTGTCTTGACCAAGACCTGCAGTCTGCATCCCTCTCACAAAATTGCATTCTCAAATATAATATTAGGTATCCAATATCTAATGCAGTGACGTCACCATAGTGCAATTTATCAAGGCCATATTCATATTTTAGATATGAGTCTATGATCATTTTTTTTTTTTCCTAACTTGCATAGTTCTTTAATTTCTTTGTTCTAATGCATCTATAAATGTTGCAAGAATAATGCAGTCATCCCTCTCGCTACCATGTGAGTGGCAGGATGTTGGATGCAGTTTTATACATGCAGTTTTATATTCTTGAGTATAGTTAGATTAGGGAATTCTTCAAGGGTGATATCCCGTCAGAAATGACTTCCCTTCCGTCCGACAAAATATAGGGACTTCTTCAATGGCGATAGGTGCCCCGTTACAGAAATAACTTTCCTTTCGTCCAACGAAATTGGTTCATCTTTAAGGATTGAGTAACCTCAATAAAGTAGCTTACGGGGTTTTATGTGGTTTTGTAGAGGCATGAGATTTTGAGAAGCTTGCAGGAAACGTTGAAATTTTGGATGAATCAGCTGTCTCTCAGAATATTGAAATAGATAACGGCTTGATTAGGTAGCCAGCCTAGTTAGCTTAGTTGGTAGTGCGTCTCCCTTGTAAGCGCTAGTCCGTGGGTTCGATTCCCGCCCGGGGCGGATTTTATCCTGATGGGATAATGTTCGTTCTCGGAACGGCTGGCTTTCTCCTATCCTGTCTTCCTTCTCTCTTCGATTTCGGGACGATAAGACCATAGCAGTTAAAGTTCCCTCTGTCAAACCGAGTAGGAGGAAAAGGTTTGATAGAGGGAACTGTAACTGCTAAGGTCTTATTGTGCCCAAAGCGAAGACAGAAGGAAGACTGGACAACAGAAAGCCAAACGTTTCGAGAATGAACCTTACTTGTTTAGGATAAAATCTACCCCGGACGGGAATCAAAGCCACGATCTAGCGCTTATCATTTTTCACTGCTACTTCTTTTGCTTTATCCAGTTAAACCTCATCTGGAAAATGGTGTCAGATTGAGATCCTTTGTTACGGCCGGCCTTACGTCCCCCCAAAGGATTCAAGGATACCTATATCCTTGTTATTGGATGATATTAACAAAAAAATTCACTCCTTTTGAAGCCATAGAGGTATTCAATCAGGTTGAGTATAGCTGCTAAAGAAGTTATATGTAGGTACCTATAACCTATAACTTAAGACACAAGTTATAATATAGCTATACCTTGCCTGGAAGTATAATCACATTGTAAGTGCCCAAGTACTTACAGTTACTGAAGTACTTGCGGATTGAAACAAAATGTTGACAACTGTTTTGACATGATATTTATTGCATTAGAAGCTAGATTGCAGTTTTTATACAGGTTTACACGCTGACTAGCTGGAGATAGGTATGGATTTAATAGATCTATTTTATAGAATTAATGCTTACAATAATTACCTACATACATACATTATAGCTAGATGTAGCTGTAACTAACATACAGGTAAAAACTTACAGATAGGTATTATATTTTGGGACTAACTGCATGGTGCTTTTGGGCTCCTTTCGTATTTCAGTGAGTTTTAAAACTCACCCACGAAAAGAAAACTCAGAGGAAAATGTCTTAAAGGTATTTTGCTCTGAAATTTTAGACATTTTGCTCTTAAAATTTTTAAGTGGGACTCTAGCAAGGCTTTCATACCGGCCTTTTATTTCTATATGATTTCTATATTTTCTACATGAAACTGATATTGAAACTAACTTTCATCGCTATAAATCGGCACTACGAAATCATTCTATTGATAGGTTGATCTAAGTGAGCCTCCAACTAGGCCTTCATACGGGCCTTTTATCTCCATGATTTCTACAGCTCTAAATAACTTTCATCGCTAAAAAGCGGTACTACAAAATCATTCTATTCATAGGGCAGTAATCAGTAAATCGGTAGTTCTACTGAACACGAATTAGATTTATGTGGCGACACAGGGTTAACAGAAACGGTTACCGGTTTCCACATTAAACTTGAAGAGATAATCAAGATTATCCTACTGGTCAATTCATAGAGTTAACCCCTTGGAGTTCCTTGTACCAGTAAATCCTAGCTAAAGTAGGTGGGTTAGATCCATTAGAAAAAATATTGGGTAAAATGGAAAATTAGACACATCCACCAGAAAGTCTCATAGAATTGAACTACGCTATAGTGGGCAATGTTCACATCCACTGAAGAACTCCAATATAAAGTCCAGAGTAATGAGGACCTTAAACCGTTTAACCACTTGAAGACCTTATAGGTACCTTACACAATCATTAGTAATGTCATTATTTCCAAGTAATGAAGATGAAAAATCAGAAAATCCGGAATTCCATCATTAGTAATGACATTACTAATGATCATGTAAGGTACCTATTAAACATAATATGTGATCTTGGTTAGACTGAGGGTGTAAAGGGACTTTTCAGTCCTATCCCAGGAGGATAAACAAGGTATATTCTATTCTGTTTGATTCTATTTACAACCCAGCTTTGACCTTTAATTTTGGCTTCTTCTTGATTTTCCAAAGATTTAAGTTCAGCACGAAACATAATATCCTGCTCCATCAAAAGCTACAATTGATACAACAATAGGGTACGTTGATTCAACTGCATCAATATCAACATCAACTACTACAGTAGCTGAATTCACAGCTACGTCAATAGCTACGATTGCTGCTACTGCTACATCAAGACCTATAATAGTTGAATGTTGAATTAACCGCCACATCAAGAGCTACAAATAGTTGAATAGTCCGACGCCCATATTAGTCCGAAAAAGAGTCGGGCACTTATCTCTAAAACCGTTCAATGAATCATTCAGTATTCTACTGCTAGCGTTAGTCGCATCTCTAGAACATTAATTCAAACTGGACACCAGTGGCGTAGCCCTGATGAAATCTAGGGACTTGTCGATTCCCTAGATTTCATGAGGATTCCCTAGATTTCACCGATTTCCTAGATTTCATTTCATGAGGGCTGGTACCTGTTTAATTAAAGTCCCCCAATCACCGATTCCCTTCCTAGGGACTCAATGATGTCCTTCGTCCTTCCCCTCTGATAGCTGTTGTAGGTACATCTGATACATCAGTTTTATTTCATTTCATGCGATTTCGTCGTCAGTAAACAAATCTCATCCCCTACTTACCTCTTCGTTAACATTGCCATTCGCCGTGTTCAGACGGGGCGGCGTTTTTCGTCAGCCCTGGCCCCCTGGGGTAGTTGCTTTGGGCTGACATTAAATTTGGTTTTGGCTACAATTTTTTTTTTTCAACCTTTGCTACCTCTCTGTTTAGAGTCCCCTAGCCAGACACCCCCTACTTACCACTGACCAAAAATAGCAAAGTTGATATTCAACCTGGAATCTTTTGCCGGCCACCGTCCTAGGTCTGAGCTTGAGAGGCCGACACAAAGCTGTGTCCATACAATACATATTTGACGCCCGTCAATCGACATCGATGTTTTCGTCAGCCTCTCCATCAGCCCTGGGGTAGTTGTAACAGAAATGAAATAAAACTGATGTATCAGATGATCGATATTTTCAAGGCAATGTTGACGGGTTTCAGTCAACCGTCCGTCTATTGACGGCCGTCGACTATGTGTGTTATGTCAACTTTAGATAACAGGCAAATCAGTATAGGTACTGTGTACGGGGTACGGGTTTGGAGCTTCCCCTTTTGAAAACCTAACGACACGCCACTCTCGTAAACTCGACATTACCTACTTCGCGTTGGATGCAGTCTCCAGAAACCCGTTTCTGATTTTGTTCGAAAAGAAAAAAAAAATGAAGAGAATTTTTTTTGATTAAATTTCACAGTAAACTTTAACTAGCCAAAGCGTGCAACTGGGTCACCAAATAATACTGAATCTATAAAATCAAGGTCCCTCCTAGACCAGAATCTTACCAGCATAACCTTTTTGAGCAAAACCTTTACCTTGCTTCCCCTTTTCCTCTACGAGTGCGAGGAGTGGTGCTTAATTTAGCTTATTCGAAATTTACAAAGTATACCACCTTGGGTAAATTGTTAGTCAGGCATTTTTATTGGTAAATTTAGGTAAATTTGTTATTTTTTAGTGCATTACCTACTGACGTGTTTCGAAAATCTTCATGTACCTATATTATAGAATGGACATTTAAGAGCATCAGCGGGTGCTCTAAATGTCAATAGGAGGCTTCTAAATGTTCCTGCAGGACATCTAAATGTCCCTACGAGGCTTCTAAATGTCCCTGCGAGGCCTCTAAATGTCCCTAAAAGGTCTCTAAATGTTGGGCTAAGTCCAGTTAGTCCAGTGGCTAAGACAAGATATTTCAATCCAATAAATAAAGTGACACAACAGCACATACTTGATTTATTAATCTCCAATAAAATGATATACCTATCATTGATACAGCAAAGTCTTTGTCAATACGTTTTTCTTTCTGATAAACTATGTAAGTACAATCTACAACAAATCTACGACATTGGTGATTTTCCTTTTTCGAGCCATTATTCTTCGATTCTGAGCCAATTTTCCGAGAAAATTCATCGCAACTGATTTCCTCACAGTGATGGAAGTAACCACTGTGACGATTTCAGAGAGGAAATGATATAATTGCTGACAAAGATTATCCAACAAGGTTGAGGCAAGGCCATGGTTGACGTTGTTATAGATACTGACTTTCTTTTGACGTATATTTTTTCAGGTGAAAAATATACAGATTTTGCTGACCTTCGGGTTCAGGAAAACGATAGAAGAAAGAAGGGGGTAGAAGACTCATGTTCAGCAAGGAAATGGGTCAGAAAGTTGCTAGAAAATAATTGAAAAGACGGAACGGAATCTTGATGACCAAAGAAACAGAAGAAAGGGTCATTTAATTATTTTAGGAGTAGAAATTGAAGCTCGTGTAAGAAAGTTGCTTTCAAGGGTGTGTTTATAACGGCTCCGTTGGTCTACTAACTACCCACCTGGATACAAACCTCCCCCAGCCTGAGTGGGTCCAGGAAAACCCAGCAGAGCACGATTGCCCAGATAATATATCTGGATACTAACCACGCGCAACGGGCAAGGAAAACCTAGACCCTTGGCAAATGCAGTGTGCCTGAAGGCATGTGATGTGTTCCAATCCACTCGACCCCCTAAAATGTTCTCATGTCATTTTTCCTCATGATTAAGTTCTCAACAAGCGGGTAGTCAAAGGGTCTCTATCTATCCAAATATTTATAGGCATGCAAATTGCAAAAATCCTTGACACTGCACGTATGAAATTGGTGCCAAAATGTAGGGGCGTTACAAGTATCATATCTTGCCTTCCGTACTCTCGAGCTTGTTGGCGATTATGAATATTGTGTTCTAATGGAATTCTCTCAAAGGATTATGCTTGTGAAGTGTTGTTATCACAGAGAAGTGTAGTGCTGCTAATAGGAGTAAAGGCGCAATGACAATACTAACTTAAACCGTTCAGAAGTTCTTCGTTTGAACGGGGAAGGAACGTATTAGGGACGTATAGGTGTACTATACTTCATTTTCCGTGTCCGTGATCTGACAGACCGCGGACTCTAGACACCTGGTTTTGTCAGACAATCTACTTGTTTTCTATTTTATCTATGATTTTTTGTTGTTGTGTGCTGAGTATTGTTTTTTTTTTTGTATTTAATTTGAAAATTTCAAGGCTTCGTTCTCTTCTTATAATTTTATCTACAAATTCTTCATTCGCTTGTTAACTGGCAACTTTAATATACAGGATGCCCTCGGCCAAGCAAAAGTATCCGAGATGGGATGAATGCTTATTTCCAGTAGCTAGGTACGTATATTCGTAGATTCGTATGGGCTTAACCCATCTTTTGGGGCTGTTTGCCCCTACACTTAAGCCTCAGGGTGGACTTTTTGTAAGAGTAAGTAGCTACCTTACTGTTTTGATCCCTTACGAGTTCATAACCTCAGTGATATAGTGGTTAGCACGGTGGGCTCTGGATCTGGAGGTTGGTGATTCGAGTCCAAGTCAAGATATGAAATTTACCTTAGTGCATTAAGCGGGGAACGACATTTGTGACAATCATTTTATTCTTACCACAATGAAAATTCCTTTCTTCTTTCTTCTTCTTCTCCTCTTCCTTCTTCTTCTTTTTCTTCTTCTTCTCCTCCTCCTCCTCCTCCTCCTCCTCCTTCTTCTTTTTCTTCTTCTTCTCCTCCTCCTCTTCCTTCTTCTCTGCCACGTTTTTCTTGTACTTCTTCGCCACCTTCTTCTTCCTCCGATCTATCCGTTTTGTCAACAAGTATGATGTTCTCAGGTTCTGGGACCGTTACTCAGTCCCCCCCCCCTGGATCGCCCTTCTTCCAATGTGGGGGCTCTCTCGGGGCTCTGCCATTCAGTTTTGTTTACACGCTGTGATCCTAGTTTGCGTGGGCCAGGGACCCGTTCTTCGTTTGAACGGGGAAGGAACGTATTAGGGACGTATAGGTGTGCTATACTTTCTGTGTCCGTGATCTGACAGACCGCGGACTCTAGACACCTGGTTCTGTCAGACAATCTGAGCGTGATTGGCGAAAAAATCTAGAGACCTAGGTCTGTCAGACCGTCTGAGAGACCTAGCTCTGAATATTTTTCTTGAGACCTATAGGTCAAACAATCTCCGACTGTCTGACAGACCGCGGTCATTTGTTTCAGACACTCTGAGTGTGCGTGGCGAGCATCATGGTTCAAAGATTTGTCATTGAATTGATACTGGAGCATGCAACATGTTGCAGTGAAACATGCTTTATGTTGCAGTGAAACATGCTTCATGTTGGCTCAGTGTGCCTAGCTCTTAAGATTTTTCTTGAGACCTGGGTCAAACAATCTCCGACTGCCTGACAGACCGCGGTCATTTGTTTCAGACACTCTGAGTGTGAGTGGCGGGCATCATGGTTTAAAGATTCGTCATTGAATTGATACTGGAGCATGCAACATGTTGCAGTGAAACATGCTTTATGTTGCAGTGAAACATGCTTCATGTTGGCTCAGTGAAACAGCGCCTTAAGGAATTAGCGCCGTTGTATCATTGTATGCAGGTATAGGTGTAGGCATTGTTATTACAGTGAAGTTGTGAAGATAATATCTATTTATCTAGCGTTGTACCATTGAAGTTACTGTCTATGTTATTACAATTATAGTGTAGACCTCACCTAATCATCTTAGTGGATGCTTTTATCACTACTTCAATATAAAGGAAAATAGGTACTTTTACTTTTAACAGCATGCTTGTTTGTGTACTTCATTAATAGATACAACATCAATGGCTACAAGAGTTGAATCCACTGCTACATCAATAGCTATAATTGCTACATCAAGAGGTACAACTGATACATCAATAGCTACAAATGGTACATCAAGAGCTACAACTGATACATCAATAGCTACAAATGGTACATCAAGAGCTACAACTGCTACATCAACAGGGTCAGTTGATTGAACTGCTTCATCAACTACCACATCAATGTGTGCAGGTATAGGTGTAGGCATTGTTATTACAGTGAAGTTGTGAAGATAATATCTATTTATCTAGCGTTGTACCATTGAAGTTACTGTCTATGTTATTACAATTATAGTGTAGACCTCACCTAATCATCTTAGTGGATGCTTTTATCACTACTTCAATATAAAGGAAAATAGGTCCGGAATAAGTGAGTAATGTTTCATGGCTCTTTCGATGTTTCCTGGATGTCAAGACGTCCCAAATTTATTCTAAACTTCTTAGTTAATAGAACCTTTTATAAGTGAGAGTAATGTTTCATGGCTCTTTCGATGTTTCCTGGATGTCAAGACGTCCCAAATTTATTCTAAACTTCTTAGTTAATAGAACCTTTTACTGTAGATTTGTGGTGTTTTCGAAAGCCCGAAATACCTCATTATGTCTTTAAGAATAGGTTGACCATAATTTAACCAAAGCTTACAAAGTTAGAACCCATTGGTAGCATTTTAGGGAATAGTTTTGATTGAGCAATGAGCTCATCTTTAGGAATGCTCAACTGGTCTGCGATCTTAGAAAGATCATTCCCTGGATTGGATTGACATGCAGATTGTTTGTAGGTTTAAGTAAAAACTCCAAGTCCTGGGAACAAGATTATGCCGGCCTCTCACGCTCAGACTATCTGACAGACCTGGGTCTCAGACAATCTGAGCGCAAGTAGCCGGTATTACACCCGACCTACACCACTGCTGTGGTAGCATCAATAGAACAGAGAGTCCAATACTCGTTCTCTCCGTACGAAATGATATTCCGTGTCCTAATTATTATTTATAGTCTTAATTAGATTAATTAATTCTCATGTTCTGGAAATTAATGGCTTGGAAAAAATTAATAAACTTTGGAACCAGAGAGTCCAATACTCGTTCTCTCCGTACGAAATGATATTCCGTGTCCTACCTAATTATTATTTATAGTCTTAATTAGATTAATTAATTCTCATGTTCTGGAAATTAATGGCTTGGAAAAAATTAATAAACTTTGGAAACGATACGCTTTACAGGGTGCATTAGGAAAGTTCAAGAGCTTTTGAAAATGATCATGGTCAATTCATTTATTGAATTGTTTGATGCCCCCAGTATTCAGCCCAGCTAGCTTGGAGGGTAATATGTCTGCCTTTTAAGAGCTAGGTCGCGGATTCGGTTGTTGCCCGGGGCAGATTTTATCCTAATCGGGTAACGTTCGTTCTAGGAACGAGATGGTTTTCTTTCTCCTATCCTGTCCCTCTTCTCTCTTCGAGTTGATAAGACCTCAGCAGTTACAGTTTCCTCTTCATTTTTTTTTATTTTATTTTTTAATATCTCAGAGGCTAGAGGTGGAACTTTGGAAGTTGCATGATTAGGCTCTGAGGGTTGAATGAAATACATTTAGAATGAACACAGGCTTAGTTCGGAAATTTTGTACAGATGTCTGCTTGGTTCTATTTAAGGTCTCTAAATGTTGGGCTAAGTCCAGTTAGTCCAGTGGCTAAGACAAGATATTTCCAATAAATAAAGTGACACAACAGCACATACTTGATTTATTAATCTCCAATAAAATGATATACCTATCATTGATACAGCAAAGTCTTTGTCAATACGTTTTTCTTTCTGATAAACTATGTAAGTACAATCTACAACAAATCTACGACATTGGTGATTTTCCTTTTTCGAGCCATTATTCTTCGATTCTGAGCCAATTTTCCGAGAAAATTCATCGCAACTGATTTCCTCACAGTGATGGAAGTAACCACTGTGACGATTTCAGAGAGGAAATGATATAATGGGTGACAGATGACGATCCAAGAAGGTTGAGGCAAGGCCATGGTTGACGTTGTTATAGATACTGACTTTCTTTTGACGTATATTTTTTCAGGTGAAAAATATACAGATTTTGCTGACCTTCGGGTTCAGGAAAACGATAGAAGAAAGAAGGGGGTAGAAGACTCATGTTCAGCAAAGAAATGGGTCAGAAAGTTGCTAGAAAATAATTGAAAAGACGGAACGGAATCTTGATGACCAAAGAAACAGAAGAAAGGGTCATTTAATTATTTTAGGAGTAGAAATTGAAGCTCGTGTAAGAAAGTTGCTTTCAAGGGTGTGTTTATAACGGCTCCGTTGGTCTACTAACTACCCACCTGGATACAAACCTCCCCCAGCCTGAGTGGGTCCAGGAAAACCCAGCAGAGCACGATTGCCCAGATAATATATCTGGATACTAACCACGCGCAACGTTGACTAATTTAATTCATAAGGAACCGGGGTATTTAATGTGCTACACCGCGCCATGACGGCACAGATGGCAGGGTCCACACCACATTATGGTTCCTTGGACTGGAAATGTCGTACCTACCACATTATGGTTTGACAATTCCAACAATTCCAAACACCTTGATCCTGCGTTAGGTTGTTTTAATAGAAAACCCTCACTATCAGTGCTGCTCTCATGTCTCATCAGACGGACTGCACGGTCTTGATGGTGAGATCAACAAAATCAGATCCCAAGAGTAGACCATCCTTTCTCTAGCGTAGATCATTCTCACATTTTACTCTCGGAAACAATGCCCCTGATTCCAAGTATCCGAGTAAGAATCGTGCTTATCTTGCTAAACTTCTCAGTGACACTGTGGTCATTATTATTATTACCTACTTGTTTTCTATTTTATCTATGATTTTTTGTTGTTGTGTGCTGATCGAATAGAGAAGGACAGAATAGGAGAAAGCCAGCCGTTCCAAGAGCGAACTTTATCTGTTTAGGATCAAGTTTGCCCCGGACGTGAATCAAACCCGCGACCCAGCGCTTACGGGGAAGGTAGAGGGCAGCTCACCGTCTACCTACCTTGTGTAAAAATAATAATAATAATAATAATAAAATAAAAATAAAATAATATTAATAGTCCAAGTTAGGTAAGTACTTCTATCTGAAACATAGAAGTGTCGGCCCTGATATGTTACATTCAAAACACAAACTTAACACAGGTTATTATTCTATGTATAGTTACACCGGCTAACATTGAACAATGAAACCAAAACAGTAGCTGGTAGCTCGTACTCATTATTCAGTTTGGATTAAGCAGTGTTCTGATTTTAATTCAAAGCTCGAATAAGTAGCAAACTTGAAAATGTACTAAGTACCTAAGTAGTAACTTGATAAATATAGGTATGGTTAAGTAGTTTTAGGCTAATCTGTATTCTCTACCTAGCCAGCCTAGTTAGCTTGTACGGTAGCGCGTCTGCTTTGTAAGCGATAGATCGTGGATTCGAACCCCGCCCGAGGTGGATTTTATCCTGAACGGATAAGGTTCGTTCTTGGTACGGCTGGCTTTCTCCTATCCTGTCTTCCTTATCTCTTCGCTTTCGGGACGCTAAGACCTTAGCAGTTACAGTTCCCTCTATCAAACCTAAAAAAAAAAAAGATTCTAAAGGTGTGTCCACACATGGTTGACGGCGCGATACACATCAGCGGCCGATTCACATCGATCGACGGCGGACACTCATTAAGGTCTAAATTTTCAAAGACTTGAACCTCTAATTTTAGGGACTTTGTCGCTAATCCGCTATCTAGACGGTTCAATTCAGCGATTACTATCTGACAACATAACCAAGTAACACCGTGACAGATATTCTGATATTAGCGTTTGTAATACCAGTAGCTAGCTATCTCATAGTACATTACTCTATTTACTATAATACTTACTAGTTACTCTAACAATGTATTTCAATGGTACTAACTTTATTATAAATGGTACTAAGTGTATGCAGTATGTATTCGTATTTGAGTGGTATTAGTACCAACTTTATTATAAATAGTCGTGAGGGTGTCAGTGGCGTATTAAAGGATTTTTTGAAGAGGTTTGGCAGAGGGAACTGTAACTGCTAAGGTCTTATGGTCCCGAAAGCGAAGAGAAAAGGAAGACATGATAGAAGAAAGCCAGCCGTTCCGAGAACGAACATTATACCATCAGGATAAAATCCACCCCTAGCGGGAATCGAGCCCGCTGGCTAGCGCTTACAAGGCAGACGCGCTACCAATCAAACTAGCTAGGCTGGCGTACATTGGTTTATAGCTTCCCCTTTTAAAAATCCCACGCTACGCCACTAGTGTTTAAGAAGCTTAGAAGCTCGTTTCTTTTTCTGACGTGAATGAGGTTTGGACTGCACTTCATGTGTGACGTGACGTGTGCTAGGTATTATACTCACGGTACTTGTCACATGCCTACGTCACGCTAAAAAAGGGCCTAACTCTTTTAAGACTTTTTTAGTCAGTCTTAAAAATACCTATTTAATTAACATTCTCAATTATTCATCAAATCGTCAAAAGATTCCTATGTACATATTAATGGAAAATTTTGGAAATCAAAATCCAAATTCGATTTTCATATTTAGGGAGTTCATGCAACCCTTCATTTATTTTTTACCAATAGGTACCTATTTGTTTCTTAAAATGAAGCCCTAAGAAGAAGAAGAAGAAGAAGAAGAAGAAAAAGTCAAATATTACAGAGTTAGGTAAGTCAGTTTGTTTTGTTAGCAATACCATCTACTACATTTGTTACTACCTAGCTACCTACATACTATGTACATTGTACATACATATTAGCTTATAGTCATACAAAGCGGTGTTACTACAATGTTACTATGACAGTTACTATGTTTATGAATACTATATTACTATGAAACTTGATTAATGATGTGGTACACTTCTGAGAGTTCCTCTAAAGTTGATGTTTTTGATAGACAGCAGACAGTCCGCATTGGGTCTATTGTAAACTATTCGGTAGGCGTTAGTAGGTATCTAATACTATTGTTAGTGGTTTGTACTTTGTAGGCACCTAGGTACCGCTAAATTTACTACGAGTAGGTAGGTACGTATATCTGGTGTTCTCGTGTTGATCCAGCACTTAAATGGGAAGTATTGTCTCTCTTCTCGCCCATCTGATGTGAGGCATACAGGCATACTACGGGATGGACATGTTACGACACAGACCACAAGCGTCCAATGTAGCATTTGTTTCATTGATACGAAATAAAAACGGTGGTAAAACACTCATCTTTTTTTTTTTAAAAAAAACAATAAGGGTACCTATCCATGTTGTCTTTGTTCATTATAGGTAATTATGTCTATCTCTATCATGATATGACAGAGATATCTAGATCAGTACTTAATGAGCAAGCTGAAAAACCAATTCAATTAATCAAAAATAACGAAGTCTAGAAAAAGAGAAATAATTTCGCCTAGGAAAGTAAAGGAATTTTTAGTTCTGAAAAAATCCTTCTCTTTTTTTTTCAGCAGAAAAAAAAATGGGCAGATCTAGTCTACAATCGGTCGCTGAAAAACGCTCCAGATTAGAAATTGATTTGCCAAGTAATTTAGGACTGCATCAAACATACCTATTCCAGTTCAAAATCATTGAAAAAAAAACTTTTTTCTGCTTCTGACAGGTTTAGCCTAGCTCGGTGGAGTGGTTGTTGTTGTAGCGGCTTCAGCAGTAGCCGACTGATGATGGCATGATGGCAGGATAAAGAAAAGACATCTTAACCTGCCATTAATAGACTCGTCCTGAGCCACAGTCAACCATCACATTGTGAGGACATGTGCTTGTTCGTTAAAAGTGGGGAGAACCCTTTGAAAAGCTGCTAACTAGCTAGGCTGTTAGGGTCAGCTGTTCTCCTCCCTGTTTAAAGTCACACAGCTAAAAACACTATCTGGCTATGATAATGTTTCCACCTTGGCGGGATGCACTCCAACCCGCGCTCAAAACTCCGAACATGATACTCTCATGTTGCTCATTGCTCAAAAAAGATTAATGTTGTATAAAAAAAGTTCTTTTTAAACTTTGAAAGACTTGCTAAATGGGTTCAACAGCCTCCTTTTGATTTAACTTTAGCTTGGATTGGTGGAAAAAAATTCTAGAAGAGATATATAGCTAAGAAGGTATTATGTTTCAAATTCTCGACATAGCTCCGATATAAAGGTTTAGAAATATGCACATATGAAATAATCCCATTTGAAATGTGCACAGGGTTCTATTGCTAGGACCATTTTGTGATTTTTTTTTGTACCATTACGGGATGCTACCGCTAGACACGATTTGACAGTTCACAGTTCAGGACAAAAGCTGACCTAATTAGATCAGAACTAAGCGCGCCTGCCTTGTAAGCGCTAGGTCGCGAGTTCGATTCCCGACTGGGCCGAACTTTATATTAGGTAGACAAGGATCGTTCTCGGAACGGGTCGTTTTCTACTATCCTGCCCTCCTTCTCTCTTCGCTTTTAGGACGATAAGACCCTAGCAGTTAATTCCTGGGGCTTCAATTTCAGGATGAGGCCTCCGTTGTTACAGTTCCTCTAATCAAACTTCTTGGAAAACAAGTTACTTACTTCAACTTACACATTCCTTCAAATAAAATCAGTCTTCAAGAAACCAACTCGAAAAATTTCTAGCGGTGTTTCTTTGCGGTCACCAGCCACCAAAGCAGCCCAAAAAACACAGGTAAAACGTTGCGCAAACCGATTTAACCGATTCTCCAAAGAAGTTGGTTTGGATAAAGAAAAGACATCTTAACCTGCCATTAATAGGCTCGTCCTGAGCCACAGTCAACCATCGCATTGTGAGGACATGTGCTTGTTCGTTAAAAGTGGGGAGAACCCTTTGAAAAGCTGCTAACTAGCTAGGCTGTTAGGGTTAGCTGTTCTCCTCCCTGTTTAAAGTCCCACAGCTAAAAACACTATCTGGCTATGATAATGTTTCCACCTTGGCGGGATGCACCCCAACCCGCGCTCAAAACTCCGAACATGATACTCTCTTGTTGCTCATTGCTCAAAAAAGATTAATGTTGTATAAAGAAGTTCTTTTTAAACTTTGAAAGACTTGCTAAATGGGTTCAACAGCCTTCTTTTGATTTAACTTTAGCTTGGATTGGTGGAAAAAAAATTCTAGAAGAGAGATAGCTAAGAAGGTATTATGTTTCAAATTCTCGACATAGCTCCGATATAAAGGTTTATAAATATGCGCATATGAAATAGTCCCATTTGAAATGTGCACAGGGTTCTATTGCTAGGACCATTTTGTGATTTTTTTGTACCATTACGGACGGGATGCTACCGCTAGACACGATTTGACAGTTCACAGTTCAGGACAAAAGCTGACCTAATTAGATTAGAACTAAGCGCGCCTGCCTTGTAAGCGCTAGGTCGCGAGTTCGATTCCCGACTGGGTCGAACTTTATATTGGGTAGACAAGGATCGTTCTCGGAACGGGTGGTTTTCTACTATCCTGCCCTCCTTCTCTCTTCGATTTTAGGACGATAAGACCCTAGCAGTTAATTCCTGGGGCTTCAATTTCTGGATGAGGCCTCCGTTGTTACAGTTCCTCTAATCAAACTTCTTGGAAAACAAGTTATTTACTTCAACTTACACTTTCCTTCAAATAAAATCAGTCTTCAAGAGACCAACTCGAAAAATTTCTAGCGGTGTTTCTTTGCGGTCATCAGCCACCAAAGCAGCCCCAAAAAACACAGGTAAAACGTTGCGCAAACTGATTTAACCGATTCTCCAAAGAAGTTGGTTTGCAAACCGATTCACCAGGCAACGCGAACTTCCCAGGCAATTCCACCGCTCCAAATATGACCTTGTAGGAATTCAATGCCCCACTAAGTTCATTTTTGGGCGTTGTATCAATATTGGTTTTTTTTTTTGGAATGTCTGTTTCGGGTGTCATGTACATATGTGGATTTGGGTTTTTTTTGTGCAAAATTCCAAATCAGTTGAAATAAAGTTGTTCTGTAGAAATAGCATGTTGCATCAGGAACTCCAGACACCTTATTTACGAGTGTACGTTTTCATTAGGTTGCGTAGACATTTAAATGGTAACCTCACATAATAATAATTATTATTATTGGTAAACCAAATTTCCAATTTAATTAAAATTTGGCATTGCCCTTGATCAATATTGGATTCGTACTTCCTGTATTGCATAAGCTAGTAATAAGCAGGGGCGATTTAGTGAACTTTCTGACAACGTTGACTTTTGAATCACTGTTAGCCAGCCAGCCTACTTGTTGGTAGCGCGTCTGCTTGTAAGCGCTAAGCGCTAGGCCGCGGGTTCAACTCCCGCCCGGGGTGGATTTTATCCTGAAGGGTTAAGGTTCGTTCTCGGAACGCTTGGCTTTCTCGTATCCTGTCTCTTCTTCTCTCTTCGATTTCAGAACGATAAGACCTTAGCAGTTGCAACGAACTCCCTCTATCAAACCTCTTAAAAATAATAATAATAATAATAATAAATAAATAAATAAAAATAAATACAATCATACAAATGTCTACAACAAATTCCATCGAATTAAAACACAGAGGACGCACTGTGCAACGTCTTCATTTCGGGCATATTAATAACATCCTTACACAGAGCTCTCTCTCTGTATAAATTTAATGACCTATGTCAATTTTGACTGTGTTGTGCTCAGCAAATTCCAAACATCCACACGAAATATACATACATGTCTGTAAAACTTCCTTTTCGCTAAAATATAATTATCATATTTTAATTTTTTAGCAGAATTTTTTTATACATAAGCCTATCTACCGTTTACGATGTTCTTATTAGGGTGTTCAACTCTACTTACCTAGTGAATTCCAGGTATATTCAATATTTTAATGTAATATAGTCCGTCCTTCCTTTATTATTACTAATAATAAAAGGTATAGTGGACGGACTATTGTATTCGCTTCGGTGTCTTCTGTCCGTGGTCTAGTCAGTTTGTCTGTCTGTCTGTCTGTCCCCATAGAAGGACTTATCCAAACCTGGTCGACCTATATATCAAATTAAAGGTCTTTTT
>NW_007379084.1:18639-21575 GCF_000475195.1 Diaphorina citri
GATTCCAGGTATATTCAATATTTTAATGTAATATCTTGATCTAGAATGCATCATGTACCTACTTAATTAAGTCTTTCTAATTAGTTTAGGAGTACAAAGAAATTCGCTCCATCTTTTATGAGCTTTACGGGGAGTAAGTTTGAAGGTAGGTACTAGTAGTCCATTCTTAAAATTAATCAATTAAAGACGACAGGTGATCTTGAAAGGGTGTTCAACTCTACTTACCTAGTGAATTCCAGGTATATTCAATATTTTAATGTAATATCTTGATCTAGAATGCATCATGTACACCTACTTAATTAAGTCTTTCTAATTAGTTTAGGAGTACAAAGAAATTCGCTCCATCTTATATGAGCTTTACGGGGAGTAAGTTTGAAGGTAGGTACTAGTAGTCCATTCTTAAAATTAATCAATTAAAGACGACAGGTGATCTTGAAAATTAACATAACTTTCAAAATTAACAGGACCATCTTTAAGTTGAACAAATGAAACAGGACGTTTAGATCATATTCAAATCAGATTACATACACAAGCAGAAGTATGTATTTGGTAATCTTGGCACATCCACTAATAATATTAGTGGAGATGTCAGAATTCCCTTTTCAAATTTACTTTTTTTTTTCATCATTTTCTTCTTGTTCTTCCTCTTTCTTTTTCTTCCTCTTCTTCTTCTACTCCTCGTAAGCGCTAGGCCGCGGGTTCGATTCCCGCCCGGGGCGGATTTTATCCTGATGGGATAATGTTCGTTCTCGGAACGGCTGGCTTAATATTAGTGGAGATGTCAGAATTCCCTTTTCTAATTTATACTTTTTTTTATCATTTTCTTCTTGTTCTTCCTCTTTCTTTTTCTTCCTCTTCTTCTTCTACTCCTCGTTAGCGCTAGACCGCGGGTTCGATTCCCACCCGGGGCGGATTTTATCCTGATGGGATAATGTTCGTTCTCGGAACGGCTGGCTTTCTCCTGTCCGTCCTCCCTTTATTATTACAATAGTAATAAAAAGGTATAAGGGACGGACTATTGTATTCGCTTCGATGGGTAAAATTAATAAATGATCGATTCCTACGTAAAAAGTTGTGAAAAATACAAATCCGAGGTCAAAACTCCAAAAAATAACTGTAAAAGGTCGAAAATACAATTTTCATTTTCCGTTCTAATGAAAGAGTTTAAAGATGTGTGACGTCAGACTTCAGGCAGTTGTCTTTTTCGTGCGCTAGGTAGCGCCAGTATGCAAGCACGCTGGCGGAGGAGCAGAAAGAAATGCGCAGAAACGTATTCGCACAGACACTTTAATGTGCTACCTGCGAGGGAGCTTTACTCGGAACATTTGATTTGACGTCATCGTGTACGCAAGCGTATGCCGTGACGTCAGTGTTCAAGATTTACCGGTATTTTTTTAATCAATTTATCTCGGGATCTAGAAGTCGTAGAAGAAAAAGAAAAATTCCGTCTAAAGTTTATCTCCTAGAGTAATAGGGTGGGTGGATTTCACCAATATTTTAGTTCTTAGAAGGACTGTTTACAGCCTGTTCAGTGCCATATGATTGATTTTGTTAGGGGCTAAAAAGTAAGTTGGCGAAACCCAACCCTTTATTCGTACAAGCTGACCCGACTCTTAGTGCTGTTTGCCCCTACACCTAAACCTCAGAGTGGCCTTTTTGTGTACGAAGCTAAGCGCAGTAACCCTAACCGAACCCTAAGTCCGCCAGCTTAGTTAGCTTAGTTGGTAGTGCGTCTGCCTTGTAAGCGCTAGGCCGCGGGTTCGATTCCCGCCCGGGGCGGATTTTATCCTGATGGTATAATGCTCGTTCTCGAAACGGCTGGCTTTCTCCTATCCTGTTTTTCTTCTCTCTTCGATTTCGGGACGATAAGACCATAGCAGTTACAGTTCCCTCTGTCAAACCTCTTAAAAAAAAAAACCCCTAAGTCCGGTCCAAAACAAGTCCCTGACAAACGGTAGACCAGTGACTGGGCTGGCATTATTGTGCCTTTAATTGATACCTGTGCTGCTAACATGCTGTGACCTTTGCTAACAAAAAGCTTGCCATCTTCACAACTTCCCTAAGACCGGTCCAAAATAAGTCCCTGACAAACGGTAGACCAGTGACTCGTTTGGCATTATTGTGCCTTTAATTGATACCTGTGCTGCTTCTAACATGCTGTGACCTTTGCTAACAAAAAGCTTGCCATCTTCACAACTTTGTTATGATTTCTTCTTTAGCCGAGACTATGAAGTCACTCAACATGGAAACTATTCAAACTGTCAATAAACAAACCAATGAGATGAAGGAGACTTTTACTACTGAAATAAGGGAGACTAATAACCGTGTCCTTGAGTTACAGAGTTCACAACTTCATTGTTTCGAGTGACAAACTTGAGTGTAGGTTGTGCAAGACAGTCTTCTCCCATGAGCCTCAGATTCACTGAGGTGAGAGCGGTTGACATTCTAAGGATCTTTGTTTTGACATTTCTTTATTGTTAAAGAGTTAGGATCTTGGGCAACAACTTTTAGATGAAACCATTCTTTCTCCCATGAGCCTCAGATTCACTGAGGTGAGATCCGTTGACATTCTAAGGATCTTTGTTTTGACATTTATTTATTGTTAAAGAGTTAGGATCTTGGGCAACAACTTTTAGATGAAACCATTCTGACGAACTTGGGTTATTTTGACATTTTCTTGGGTTGGTTGTCTTGTGAAATTGTGATCAATTATTGTTAATGAGATTAACAATAATTCCTTCCATGCGTTGTCTAGTCACAAATTCGTTGCGTTTCTTATTCTGATACCTTGAGGTGGACTTGAACCATCAACTCACAACAGGAACATCTCCCTGTCTTCTAATGAAGTGTTTCGCACATCGAAGCGTTTACGCCCTCATGTGAGTTTAATCACAGTTAGTTGTAAAGTAACTTTTCAAGATCAATAGGCTGGTTGA
>NW_007379084.1:21618-28693 GCF_000475195.1 Diaphorina citri
TTTGAGGATTTTTTTAATGCATTCGGGGGATTGTTTTTTTTTTTTTTTTTTAATTATTATTATTATTTTACTTTTGAGGTTTTGGTGGTATTCTTTGTTCGTTTTTCTTCTTCTTCTTCTCCTTCCTCTTCTTTTTATGAGCCCGGTTGACCTTTTTCAAGTTCATTTTTGGGCGTTGTATCAATATTGGTTTTTTTTTTTGGAATGTCTGTTTCGGGTGTCATGTACATATGTGGATTTGGGTTTTTTTTGTGCAAAATTCCAAATCAGTTGAAACAAAGTTGTTCTGTAGAAATAGAATGTTGCATCAGGAACTCCAGACACCTTATTTACGAGTGTATGTTTTCATTAGGTTGCGCAGGCATTTAAGTGGTAACCTCACATAATAATAATTGGTAAACCAAATTTCCAATTTAATTAAAATTTGGCATTGCCCTTGATTAATATTGGATTCGTACTTCCTGTATTGCATAAGCTAGTGATAAGCAGGGGCGATTTAGTGAACTTTCTGACAACGTTGACTTTTGAATAACTGTTAGCCAGCCAGCCTACTTAGCATGGTTGGTAGCGCGTCTGCTTGTAAGCGCTAGGCCGCGGGTTCAACTCCCGCCCGGGGTGGATTTTATCCTGAAGGGTTGAGGTTCGTTCTCGGAACGCTTGGCTTTTTCTTATCCTGTCCCTTCTTCTCTCTTCGATTTCAGGACGATAAGACCTTAGCAGTTGCAACGAACTCCCTCTATCAAACCTCTTAAAAAAAATAATAATAAATAAATAATAATAATAATAAAAATCAATACAATCATACAAATGTCTACAACAAATTCCATCGAATTAAAACACAGAGGACGCACTGTGCAACGTCTTCATTTCGGGCATATTACGACAAATGACTTTTGTAGCCAGAAATGATGTCCGGTTACCAGAGGTTAATTTCTCACCTATACCAACTGAGAGCATTACCCACACCACCAAGCCCATTGTAGTTGGTCCAAAAAACATCGACTGCAAGCTCACCCTGTATAATTATGTTAGTAAAAAAGAAGACGCTATATACACCTACCAACTGAGAGCATTACCCACACCACCAAGCCCATTGTAGTTAGTCCAAAAAACATCGACTGCAAGCTCACCCTGTATAATTATGTTAGTAAAAAAGAAGACGCTATATACATATATTGCAAAGCAAAAATAACTACATAAAAACTACACGAAACTCGTTTCATTCGGTTTCAAATAAAAAAAGAACAGATTTTTTTTTTTAGTTTGGATTTTAAATCACATTTTGCTATGACCTTTCTCAACGATGAATTTGTTGGAGGATCCAATCTTAGGAAACGGTCGGTGAACTTCTGAGCAAATCGTACCTAGTTGCTCATTTCCAGTGGTAGAGAATCAGGGAGTTCGTCTATCTTAACTGTTTGTCCCCAGATCAGAGACCCAAAACACTTGCCCAGGTACAAGTGTGTGATGGTAATCTTGGCACATCCACCAATAATGTTAGTGGAGATGTCTTTTTTTTTCTTTTCTTTTGAAGAGGTTTGATAGAGGGAACTGTAACTTCCAATGTCTTATCGTCCCGAAATCGAGAGAAGGAAGACAGGATAGGAGAAACCAGCCCTTCCGAGAACGAACATTATCCGTTTAGGATACTATCTGCCCCGGGCTGAAACCGCGGCCTAGCGTTTACAAGGCAGACGTGCTTCCAACCAAGCTAACTAGGCTGGCTTACCCATCTTCGAAACTGTATAATGGCCTGGTCCACAAAGTCAGTTTAAACTCGGTTTAAGTTTAACTCTCGGATTAAGCAATCTGATTGGCTGAAATTTTTGAAATCATCCAATGGAGCAGTTGCAAATGGGTAAAAAATAAAAATAAATGGTCGATTCCTATGTAAAAAGTTGGGAAAAATCCAAATCCGAGGTCAAAACTCCGAAAAAGTAACTTTAAAAGGTCGAAAATTCAATGTTTAATTGCCGTTCTAATGAAAGAGTTTAAAGGTGTGTGACGTCAGACTTTACGCAGTTGTTTTTTTCGTCCGTTAGGTAGCGCCACTATGCAAGCGCGCTAGGGGAGGAGCAGAAAGAACCTCTAATGAAAGAGTTTAAAGATGTGTGACGTCAGACTTTACGCAGTTGTTTTTTCGTCCGTTAGGTAGCGCCACTATGCAAGCGCGCTAGGGGAGGAGCAGAAAGAACTGCGCAGAAAAGTCTGCGCACATACACATTAATGCGTTGCCTGCGAGGGAGCTTTGCTCGGGACATTTGATGTGACGTCTTCGCCTACGGGAGCGTATGCCGTGACGTCAAAGTTCACGATTTACCGGTATTTTTTAAATCGACTTATCTCAGGATCTAGAAGTCGTAGAAGAAAAAGAAAAATTCCGTTGGTCCTCATTTTTCCTGCTCTATGACTTTGACACATCACCCAAGTAAGCGCAACTGATCTATTGGTAATTTAATAGGACTAACTGTACGCTCGAAGATCAACCATCAAGTAGGTATCATTCATGAAGACCTTGACTGTTTGATGGAGTTGAATTTATGGAATTCACTTTTGAGGAGAATTTTTAAATCGATTTATCTCGGGATCGTTGTAGAAAAAAAAAGAAAAATTCCGTTGGTCCTCATTTTTCCTGCTTTATGACTTTGAAACATTATCCAAGTAAGCGCAACTGATCTATTGGTAATTTAATAGGGCTAACTGTACGCTCGAAGATCAACCATCAAGTAGTATCATTCATGAAGGCCTTGACTGTTTGATGGAGTTGAATTTATGAAATTCACTTTTGAGGAGAATTGTTGATTACTTGCATGTGGATTAATGAGCTGACCAATTATAGTCACCGATTAGAGTTTACTCAAAAGAGAGGACTGTACAGTGTCTGAGAAAAGATTCAGGTTACCTGCTTACTCTACTTTTCGTGGTCTGTGAGATGAACATAGTACCTAGTCTGAATGGGGTACGTTAAACAGGAAGTACCTATACCAGCCTGGATTTCCCTTGCTAAAGAAATAGCAAAGGTTGAGTGCGAAGGGCATCCACTCCTAAAATTTGTAGCCAAAACCAAATGTCAGCCCAAAGAAATCACCCTAGTTAGGGCTGAATGAGAGGCTGACGAAAAACGCCGAGCCCTTCTGTACATGGGAAAAGGTGAAGAAAAAAAGAAGGTATCAATCTTACATTGTCTGAGGAAAAATTCAGGTCCTTTTTCTATTCTGTTGATTTTTGCTTTTGAAAGAATTCTTGTTCGTAAGTGTTTGTATAAAGGAATAGGTAAGTGGACCAAAAATAATTAATTCTAAGATTTGACCGAAGTTACAAACAGGGAGTTCTAGGTAAATAACCGAACACCGAAAACCAAACCGAAAATTGAGAGGCTAAAGAATTAGAAGGACCCAAAAAATCCTTTCTTCAACAAGGATCCCTGATGCAAGACCGTGACGTCAAAGTTTACGATTTACCGGTATTTTTTAAATCGACTTATCTCGGGATCTAGAAGTCGTAGAAGAAAAAGAAAAATTCCGTTGGTCCTAATTTTTCCTGCTCTATGACTTTGAAGCATCAGCCAAGTAAGCGCAACTGATCTATTGGTAATTTAATAGGACTAACTGTAGATCAGACTAATGCTTGAAGATCAACCATCAAGTAGGTATCATTCATGAAGACCTTGACTGTTTGATGGAGTTGAATTTATGGAATTCACTTTTGAGGAGAATTATATTGTTCACTGACTTCTGGTGAGAATTCCGGCCCAATTGTAACCAGTGTTTCGTTTTATTTTTACTGGGTGACTATTGGCCGTACTCGTTTTTCGATTGCAAATATTTCAACGGGTTATTTTCTGGTGTTCCCGTGTTGACCCAGCACCTAAATGGGAAGTATTGTGTCGTCCTTTCTTAAAATTAATCAATTAAAGACGACAGGTGATCTTGAAAATTAACATAGCTTTCAAAATTAACAGGACCATCTGTAAGTTGAACAAATGAAACAGGACGTTTAGATCATATTCAAATCAGATTACATACACAAGCAGAAGTATGTATTTGGTAATCTTGGCACATCCACCAACAATATTAGTGGAGATGTCAGAATTCCGTTTTCTAATTTACTTTTTTTTATCATTTTCTTCTTGTTCTTCCTCTTTCTTTTTCTTCCTCTTCTTCTTCTACTCCTGCTCTTCCTCCTGATTCTCCTACCTTAGATCATATTCAAATCAGATTACATACACAAGCAGAAGTATGTATTTGGTAATCCTGGCACATCCACCAACAATATTAGTGGAGATGTCAGAATTCCGTTTTCTAATTTACTTTTTTTTTATCATTTTCTTCTTGTTCTTCCTCTTTCTTTTTCTTCCTCTTCTTCTTCTACTCCTGCTCTTCCTCCTGATTCTCCTACCTCTTCCTATTCTTCTTCTTCCTCCTCTTCTCTCTTTTCAGAATCTTCTCCTTATTTTTGTTCAACAATGGTCCTTCAATTCTTATGGTGGGTCCAGACTTGTGCAATGCAACGTGCAATGCAATGAAATTCGTTAGTTTGGACGTGTTTGAGAAAGTTGCAGCAAATTGGTGAATAAGAAAAGTAATGATCTGAACAAAAATAATATCCATATAGAGAATATGAGGGACTACGAGTATAAACAGAGAGTAGATCAGCGTCTAGCTAGGGGACTATAAACAGGGAGTAGACTAGTCTAAATTCCCTTATGCTACGTGTAAGTATATTAATAGCAAAGGTTGAGTGCGCAGGGCATCTACTCAAATTCCTTATACGAATCTACATCCCGAACTATATCCTCAATACTTTGATAGACCTCCTCTACGACCAGCGAAGCCTTCGGCTCCAATGTAGCACATGATAACATGCCTACACATTAAACAGCAATTGCTGACTATAAACAGGGAGTGGACTTGTCCAAATTCCCTTATGCTACGTGTAAGTATATTAATAGCAAAGGTTGAGTGCGCAGGGCATCTACTCAAATTCCTTATACCAATCTACATCCCGAACTATATCCTCAATACTTTGATAGACCTCCTCTACGAGCACCGAAGCCTTCGTCTCCAATGTAGCACATGATAACATGCCTACACATTAAACTCACAGCAATTGCTGATTTCGCAACGTTTACACATAACAGGTACTGAAACTCCTTAATCTATTGGAAAGAGAAAGAGCTAGAAACGACCTCAGGACATGTGGCGCGAGCAGAAGAGGCATCCAATATCAAGAGAACCCTCAACCTACAATATTCCAACCCTCGACCTGTTGGACGCCCAAGAAACACATGGGAAGGTGGTGTCAGGGAATCTCTCGAGTCCATTGGAATCCGACAAGATTGGCAGACCATCGCCCAGGACAGACAAGAATGGAGAAGGCTGGTGGGGGAGGTCAAGGACCCTCGCGATGAGCTGAATCTTGAAAGAGCTGTTTCTTTTTCTGAAATTTATTTCCAAGTTTTTAAATAGTCCCACTCAGTTGACACAAATACATCAGGACAAAAGTCTTCGGGTGCCTACGGACAGAGAGTAATGGGAGAGTCAAATCTAGAGGTCTAAATGAGCCTAGATGACTCATGAGTCATACAAGAATAGAGTTTACCTAAAAGAGAGGACTGTACAGTGTCTGAGAAAAGATTCAGGTTACCTGCTCACTCTACTTTTCGTGGTCTGTGAGATGAACATAGTACCTAGTCTGGCTGGGGGACGTTAAACAAGGAGTACCTATACCAGCCTGAATTTCCCTTGCTAAAGAAATAGCAAAGGTTGAGTGCGAAGGGCATCCAAGTTATACAAGAAGTACCATGGCTAGAAAGGTCATCAGGATCGATCTTCGGAACGGAAATGGCCTGGTACTCCTGGTGCAATGGAGCAGTTCCACATGGGTAAAAAATATTAATAAATGATCGATTCCTACGTCAAGACGCTCACCTGTTTACCAGGTGAGCGTCTTGACCACTATACCACCGAGGAACGTCCAAAGTTTATCTCCTTAAGGTTCCTAGAGTAATAGGGTGGGTGGATTTCACCAATATTTTAGTTCTCAGAAGGACTGTTAACAGCCTGTTCAGTGCCATGTGATTGATTCTGGTGCAATGGAGCAGTTGCAAATGGGTAAAAATTATTAATAAATGATCGATTCCTATCGATTCCTACGTCAAGACGCACACCTGTTTACCAGGTGAGCGTCTTGACCACTATACCACCGAGGAACGTCTAAAGTTTATCTCCTTAAGGTTCCTAGAGTAATAGGGTGGGTGGATTTCACCAATATTTTAGTTCTTAGAAGGACTGTTTACAGCCTGTTCAGTGCCATGTGATTGATTTTGTTAGGGGCTAAAAAAGTAAGTTGGTGAAACCCAACCCTATGTTCGTATAAGCTAACCCGACTCTTAGTGCTGTTTGCCCCTACACCTAATCCTCAGAGTGCGCTTTTTGTGTACGTAGCTAAGCGCAGTAACCCTAACCCAACCCTAAGTCCACCAGCCTGGTTAGCTTAGTTGGTAGTGCGTCTGCCTTGTAAGCGCTAGGCCATGAGAGGCTGACGAAAACGCCGAGCCCGTCTGTACATGGGAAAAGGTGAAGAAAAAGAAGGTGATCAATCTTACATTGTCTGAGGAAAAATTCAGGTCCTTTTTCTATTCTGTTGATTTTTGCTTTTGAAAGAATTATTTTTGTAGTGTTTGTATAAAGGAATAGGTAAGTGCAGTGTTTCTTAATTAGTTTGGCCCGCGGAACCCTTTTCAAAAGGTGAACATCTTTGCGGAACCCTGAACTTTCAAGATTGCACCCCCACCCCTACCCCCCTTATTATAAAAATACAGCCAGTCGGCTGAAAGGTTAGTACGTCTGCCTTTTAATCGCTAGGTCGCGGGTTCGATTCCCGCCCGGGGCGAATTTTATCCTAAACAGATACAGTTTGTTCTCGGAACGTCTGGCTTTCCTCCTATCCTGTCATTCTTCTCTCTTCGATTTCAGGACGATAAGACCTTAGGTCAGGGTTGTCCAACCTTAGGGCACCCGAGGGCCGCAAGAGACCAAGGTAGAGAGTTGGCGGGCCGCAAAAACTCAACTCA
>NW_007379084.1:29078-51379 GCF_000475195.1 Diaphorina citri
GTGGATTTGACAGTATCTCTTTATAGGGGGTCGAGTGGATCTGGTACAACATCATCTCTTCTGATGAAGTGTTAAGCGTTACCCCTTCATGTGAGTTTAATCACAGTTAGTTGTAAAGTAACTTTTCAAGATCAATAGGCCGTTGATACTAGTGTATGATTAATAATGTCCATTACGCTAACTACTGCGTTACTGAGTTTCGTCTAGGACTTAGAGACTTCGTCAACAACAGCAACCGACAGAATCAATAGAGAAGCCAGATTCCTTAGTTCTTCGACCACCTCCTTTTTGTTCTGACCTGTTCAAATTAACAGATTTAAATCGACCTTTAGAAACGGGTATGTAATCTTTAAACCCACCTTAAGGTATTTAATCCACATTCCACTCAAGAGTCTATTTTTATTAGTCCTTAGATTACAAAGGATAAAAGTCGACTGGACACAAAAGACGTCCAAGACAGCACAAAAGTCCAAACTAAAAGGTCGCAAAAACAAAGTTCAGGCAAACTCGAAGTTCGCCAACCGACCTCGCTTAGATGAGAAGATACTCTCAATAATGTTAGACATAGGTAAAACAAGATAGCTAAGTTCCAACTGATAGGAACATACGTACATGGGATTCTTTTAAAAGTTTAAATGTCACTAAAAAAATATTGTATAATGCGAACTTTTCGAAACAATTTATTAGATTTAATGCAACAGCGCACTATATCTGTGCAGATAGATTGTACGGACTATTTTGTGAAAGTTTAAAAACGATTCAATTGGGTTGGAAATCGCAAGGGTTGGATCACGAGTTATAGGTTTGCTGAAAATCCAGTTTTAATTTGCAAGTTGGTCATTTGAGGGGATGGCGAGGAACGGCAATCCGATAAACAACCCATTAGGTATCATCTATTTTGACAGACATAATCTTTCCATTGAACGGTTCAAAAGCAAAATGGGACAAGCCCTCAAAAGAACCTTCTGAAAAGCGTTCAAAAATCAAAATCTAGGCGCAAGATAGTACACCTTGGCAAGTTTTCCATCACTCGTGACTAGTTATGGGTTTCCATATTTAGACTACCGCGACTCCGTACCGAAAGGTCCTGGGTTCGAGACCGAGCCTGGGCATCTCTTGAATGAATGCGTTTGTGTTATTGCATACAGCCAAGATGAACTCTGATGTACCATCCTTAATGTACAGGGTTATGTCACGAACAAGTTCTCAAAGTCGGGCAACTGCAACCCGATCTGGTTGGAGGACTCAAAAATCTCAAGATTGGAGCATATTGACGAAATCAGCCAAGTTACCTATTTTTGGCAGTAGAAACTTTTGTTTGGAAGTAGGAGATTTTTTGAAGAGGACTTATCATCCCGAAAGTGAAGAGAAAAGTAAGACAGAATAAGAGAAACCCAATCGTTCCAAGAACGAACCTTATCTGTTCAGGATAAAATCCGCCCCGAGCTAGAATGGAACCTACGAATTGTCGCTTAGAATGCAGACGCGTTACCCTCCAAGCTAACTCGGCAACTTATCAGCCAAGTTACCTATTTTTGGCTGTAGAAAATTTTTGTTTAGTAGTAGGAGATTTTTTGAAGAGGTTGGATAGAGGGAACTGTAACTGCAGAGGACTTATCATCCCGAAAGTGAAGAGAAAAGTAAGACAGAATAGGAGAAACCCAATCGTTCCAAAAACGAACCTTATCTGTTTAGGATAAAATCCGCCCCGAGCTAGAATGGAACCTACGAATTGTCGCTTAGAATGCAGACGCATTACCCTCTAAGCTAACTCGGCAACTAGGCTGACAAATGACTTTTGTAGCCAGAAATGATGTCCTGTTACCAGAGGTTAATTTCTCACCTACCAACTGAGAGCATTACCCACACCACCAAGCCCATTATAGTTGGTCCAAAAAAAATCGACTGCAAGCTCACCCTGTATAATTATGTTAGTAAAAAAGAAGACACTATATACATAATTATATTGCAAAGCAAAAATAACTACATAAAAACTACACGAAACTCGTTTCATTCGGTTTCAAATAAAAAAAAAGAACAGAATTTTTTTTTAGTTTGGATTTTAAATCACATTTTGCTATGACCTTTCTCAACGATGAATTTGTTGGAGGATCCAATCTTGGGAAACGGTCACTATATACATACATATATTGCAAAGCAAAAATAACTACATAAAAACTACACGAAACTCGTTTCATTCGGTTTCGAATAAAAAAAAAAGAACAGAATTTTTTTTAGTTTGGATTTTAAATCACATTTTGCTATGACCTTTCTCAACGATGAATTTGTTGGAGGATCCAATCTTGGGAAACGGTCGGTGAACTTCTGAGCAAATCGTAGTTGCTCATTTCCAGTGGTAGAGAATCAGGGAGTTCGTCTATCTTAACTGTTTGTCCCCAGATCAGAGACCCAAAACACTTGCCCAGGTAGAAGTGTGTGATGGTAATCTTGGCACATCCACCAATAATGTTAGTGGAGATGTCTTTTTTTTTTTTTCTTTTGAAGAGGTTTGAAAGAGGGAACTGTAACTTCCAATGTCTTATCGTCCCAAAATCGAGAGAAGGAAGACAGGATAGAAGAAACCAGCCCTTCCGAGAACGAACATTATCCGTTCAGGATACTATCCGCCCCGGGCTGGAACCGCGGCCTAGCGTTTACAAGGCAGACGTGCTACCAACCAAGCTACATACATAACTAGGCTGGCTTACCCATCTTCGAAACTGTATGGCCTGGGCCACAAAGTGAGTTTAAACTCGGTTTAAGTTTAACTCTCGGATTAAGCAATCTGAAATTTTTGAAATCAACCAATGGAGCAGTTGCAAATGGGTAAAAATTAAAAATAAATGGTATCGATTCCTATGTAAAAAGTTGGGAAAAATCCAAATCCGAGGTCAAAACTCCGGAAAAGTAACTTTAAAAGGTCGAAAATTCAATTTTTAATTGCCGTTCTAATGAAAGAGTTTAAACCTATGTAAAAAGTTGGGTAAAATCCAAATCTGAGGTCAAAACTCCGAAAAAATAACTGTAAAAGGTGGAAAATTCAATTTTCATTTTCCGTTCTAATGACAGAGTTTAAATATGTGTGACGTCAGACTTTACGCAGTTGTTTTTTTCGTCCGCTAGGTAGCGCCACTATGCAAGCGCGCTAGGGGAGGAGCAGAAAGAACTGCGCAGAAACGTATGCGCACAAACACATTAATGCGTTGCCTGCGAGGGAGCTTTGCTCGGCTACACGAAACTCGTTTCATTCGGTTTCAAATAAAAAAAAAAGAACAGAATTTTTTTTTGTTTGGATTTTAAATCACATTTTGCTATGACCTTTCTCAACGATGAATTTGTTGGAGGATCCAATCTTAGGAAACGGTCGGTGAACTTCTGAACAAATCGTAGTTGCTCATTTCCAGTAGTGGAGAATCAGGGAGTTGGGCTATCTTAACTGTTTGTCCCCAGATCAGAGACCCAAAACACTTGCCCAGGTAGAAGTGTGTGATGGTAATCTTGGCACATCCACCAATAATGTTAGTGGAGATGTCTTTTTTTTTTTTTCTTTTGCATTATAGTAATAGACAGTAAAAGAGGAAAATGATCCAAAAGGCTCTGGTTGTTGGGCTCTGTCGTTTCCAAATCGCCGATTCACGAAGAACATTGCTGGAATACATACAGGTTGGTTAGATCGTATGCATCCTAGAAAGAATCTATGTAGATGTAGCCAAATATATCAATAGAGCCTGGAGGCCAATAGTAATAAATCTGCAAACTTGGTTCTGAAATCGATCCATGTTGCAGTGCAAAGGCCGGAAATGCCGGAAGAGATCGCAGTTTTTTAATCACCTCAATGAAGGTGGCCAGGGGTCCTCGGTATGCGTGTATGGAAGCACTAACCCTTAAGCAGGAGATTATGTTTTAGAAGCCCTGTACTGTAGGTACCCGTTTATCTTTTGAACGACTGTAAATTTTTAAAAAGCTGATTGATCCTATAATTAGGAGAATGCCTAGGGCCTATCCAATGGTGTCAAAATTTGTACCCATAGAACCTAATGGGTTGAATGAAAGATTCGAGTTCTAACCCCAACGATTTGGCATTTAGTTTGTTGTCCATTTGGATGAAATCATCAGCACAAAAAGGAACCTTTCTGGTTAGTTCTTTGGGGTCATCATTGGGCCTTATATGGTACCTTTTCCGGAGTGAATATGGTACCTTCATAATGGTACCTTTTCCCGACTACATTTCTCTGAGCCAAAAGTAGATACAATAACAGCATCGTTAGGAATAGGATACCACTCCGTTCTTTGTCTGCGCCATAGGACCGCATGTGTGTAGGTAACTGGTGAGGCCATGTATGTATGAATTTACAAAACCCAAGAGTTTTTTTTTTAATATCACATGTATGCCTGTATGGAAGCACTAACCCTTAAGCAGGAGATTATGTTTTAGAAGTCCTGTACTGTAGGTACCCGTTTATCTTTTGAACGACTGGAATTTTTTAAAAAGCTGATTGATCCTATAATTAGGAGAATGCCTAGGGCCTATCCAATGGTGTCAAAATTTGTACCCATAGAACCTAATGGGTTGAATGAAAGATTCGACTTCTAACCTCAACGATTTTGCATTTAGTTTGTTGTCCATTTGAATGAAATCATCAGCACAAAAAGGAACCTTTCTGAGTTTCTGGTTAGTTCTTTGGGGTCATCATTGGGCCTTTGGGAGCTTTATATGGTACCTTTTCCCGAGTGAATATGGTACCTTTTCCGGAGTGAATATGGTACCTTCTCAACGATTTTGCATTTAGTTTGTTGTCCATTTGGATGAAATCATCAGCACAAAAAGGAACCTTTCTGGTTAGGGGTCATCATTGGGCCTTTGGGAGCTTTATATGGTACCTTTTCCCGAGTGAATATGGTACCTTTTCCGGAGTGAATATGGTACCTTCATATGGTACCTTTTCCCGACTACATTTCTCTGAGCCAAAAGTAGATACAATAACAGCATCGTTAGGAATAGGATACCATTCCGTTCTTTGTTCGCGCCATAGGACCGCATGTGTGTAGGTAACTGGTGAGGCCATGTATTTATGAATTTACAAAACCCAAGAGTTTTTTTTAATATCACAAAATTATTAATTATATTGCCAAGTGGGTGGAAAGTATCTATAGAAACCTGGGTACCCCAAGTGCAGAATAGAGGGAACTCCGTGGAGTGAACCCAGGCAGAGATGCAAAAGATATCCCAAATAACAAATCTGGTCGATTTCGAATAGGCCAGACGGGCCAATTGTTGGCCGATTTGGAAAAGTCACAGACTCACAGAGCGATTTCGTGGATTCGTAGAATCTTAACATTCTTAACCCATCTTTAGGGCTGTATGGTATGCCCCTACACCTAATCTTCGGAGTGGGCTTTTTGTATATGGAGTTAAGCTAGCAGAGTGATAGGCTTGCACTAACTTTTAATGAGGAATTTGAGGACCCAGGAAAACTGATATATTCTGAGAATCAAGAGGGCTCAATTTTCGTTCCATTTTGGAAAGGGAGTGAGTCAAATAATTAAACTTCCAAAGAGGATCAGCCTTTCAGTTTTGAGATCACTACTTACCTTACAAGCGATAGGCCACGCGCTCGAGTGCTTTCCGGGGACTACTTTATTCCAAACAGATTAGGTTTCAGTCTTTCCGTATAGAGATAACCACTTACTCGTGAGCCTAGCTTGCTTTTGAAGAGGTTTGAAAGAGGGAACTGTAACTTCCAATGTCTTATCGTCCCGAAATTGAGAGAAGGAAGACAGGATAGAAGAAACCAGCCCTTCCGAGAACGAACATTATCCGTTCAGGATACCATCTGCCCGTATTTTTTAAATCGACTTATCTCGGGATCTAGAAGTCATAGAAGAAAAAGAAAAAATCCGTTGGTCCTCATTTTTCCTGCTCTTTGATTTTGAAACAACATCACTGATCTATTGGTAATTTAATAGGACTAACTGTACCCTCGAAGATCAACGATCAAGTAGGTATCATTCATGAAGACCTTGACTGTTTGATGGAGTTGAATTTATGGAATTCACTTTTGAGGAGAAATTTAATAGGACTAACTGTACGCTCGAAGATCAACGATCAAGTAGGTATCATTCATGAAGACCTTGACTGTTTGATGGAGTTGAATTTATGGAATTCACTTTTGAGGAGAATTGTTGATTACTTGCATGTGGATTAATGAGCTGACCAATTATAGTCACCAATTAGAGTTTACCTAAAAGAGAGGACTGTACAGTGTCTGAGAAAAGATTCAGGTTACCTGCTTACTCTACTTTTCGTGGTCTGTGAGATGAACATAGTACCTAGTCTGGCGGGGGGACGTTAAACAGGGATTTCAGTTACCTATACCAGCCTGAATTTCCCTTGCTAAAGAAATAGCAAAGGTTGAGTGCGAAGGGCATCCACTCGTAAAATTTGTGGCTGGGGGGACGTTAAACAAGGAGTACCTATACCAGCCTGAATTTCCCTTGCTAAAGAAATAGCAAAGGTTGAGTGCGAAGGGCATCCACTCGTAAAATTTGTGGCCAAAACCAAATGTCAGCCCAGAGAAATCACCCTAGTTAGGGCTGATTGAGAGGCTGACGAAAAACGCCGAGCCCGTCTGTACACGGGAAAAGGTGAAGAAAAAAAAGAAGGTATCAATCTTGCATTGTCTGAGGAAAAATTCAGGTCCTTTTTCTATTCTGTTGATTTTTGCTTTTGAAAGAATTCTTGTTCGTAGTGTTTGTATAAAGGAAATCACCCTAGTGAGGGGTGAATGAGAGGCTGACGAAATACGCCGAGCCCGTCTGTACATGGGAAAAGGTGAAGAAAAAAAAAGAAGGTATCAATCTTACATTGTCTGAGAAAAAATTCAGGTCCTTTTTCTATTCTGTTGATTTTTCTTTTGAAATAATTCTTGTTTGTAGTGTTTGTATAAAGGAATAGGTAAGTGGACCAAAAGTAATTAATTTTAAGATTTGACCGAAGTTACAAACAGGGAGTTCTAGGTAATTAACCGAACACCGAAAACCACTTAAAAGGAAAATATTGAGAGGCTAAAGAATTAGAAGGACCCAAAAAATCCTTTCTTCAACAAGGATCCCTGATGCAAGCCGAAAAGAAGTCCAAATCCATCATCCCTAATCTCTATAAAAAAATATATCAAATCCAGGCCAACAAACAACTCAATAGCCCTAGCTCGCAGACAGAATGGGCTAGTAACTTCCACTGCACATTTCAAACAGCCATCTCTCAAACCAACCACCCCTCATCTCTATAAAAAATATATCAAATCCAGCCTACACCAACAAACAACTCAATAGCCCTAGCTCGCAGACAGAATGGGCTAGTAACTTCCACTGCACATTTCAAACAGCCATCTCTCAAACCAAGTTGAATGCACTTTTAAAATGCACACAAAAAATCAATTCAGAAAAAAAAAAACACGAAAGAACAAGAACCAGTATTTTGTGCATTGTTGCAATCTGCTTCGAGTGCACATAAAAAAAAGCAGTCTGTTTTTCTAAAAAAATCTGGTTTTATTATTTTTTTGCTTGCCCGCCTCACTTTTGTTAAAATATAGCATCAAGTCTCTTTGGAACTTTCATATAAACTCTTTTAATTCAGCGATTTGGTTTTGGAACCGGTGTGCGCAACCAGTTTGGAGTTTGGTCTGGTCAAGAAACTTTAAAACTGGCTCTCCGGTGTGGTTTTTTTTCAAAGTCCTATTAGTTTGGTTCTCATTTTCTTGAACTTGGCTTTGTTTTATTTCTTCTAATTCATTTATGTTTCTTTTTCATTATGCCTTTATTTTTTCTGATTCTTTCTTCTTCTACCTATTAGTTTGGTTCTCATTCTCTTGAACTTGGCTTTGTTTTATTTCTTCTAATTCATTTATGTTTCTTTTTCATTTTGTCTTTATTTTTTTATATATTCTTTCTTCGTCTTGTTCTTCTTTTTACATTTCGTCTTGGAAAGGTGTGTTGTGCGCGTTCTCGTTGCCTATTGTTTTAAATCCATCATTCCGCTCCTTTTTGATAGCATCCTTCTTCGTTCATACTACTTGCATGCAGTACCTACCTCTACCTATGCAGTTATTAGTTCTCTCAGGGTTTTCATGCCTACATTAGAGGGCTGCCCAGACTTTCTAGACTTTTGAAGAGTCGCACTTCTTCTTCTTTTTCTTCTTCTTGTTCTTCTTTTTACATTTCGTCTTGGAAAGGTGTGTTGTGCGCGTTCTCGTTGCCTATTGTTTTAAATCCATCATTGTTCTTCTTTTTACATTTCGTCTTGGAAAGGTGTGTTGTGCGCGTTCTCGTTGCCTATTGTTTTAAATCCATCATTCCGCTCTCTTTTTGATAGCATCCTTCTTTGTTCATACTACTTGCATGCAGTACCTACTCTACCTATGCAGTTATTAGTTCTCTCAGGGTTTTCATGCCTACAATAGAGGGCTACCCATAGTACCTACTCTACCTATGCAGTTATTAGGTCTCTCAGGGTTTTCATGCCTACATTAGAGGGCTGCCCAGACTTTCTAGACTTTTGAAGAGTCGCATGGAATCCTATTGTAATTGGTTCGTTCATACTACTTGCATGCAGTACCTACTCTACCTATGCAGTTATTAGTTCTCTCAGGGTTTTCATGCCTACATTAGAGGGCTGCCCAGACTTTCTAGACTTTTGAAGAGTCGCATGGAATCCTATTGTAATTGGTTGTGGACAATGTGTTCGCCCTTATTGACAATCTATTCAATCGATTCTAACCTACGATATGTTATGTTATATCAGGTCGCGGGTTCGATTCCTGCCGGGGGCAGATTCATCCTAAATGGATAAGGTTCGTTCTTGGAACGACTGGCTTCTCTCTATCAAAACTTTTTTTTAAAGAGGTTCCTGCCTAAAGTTCACAATGTTTCATTTTTCCCGTATCCAAATCATTTGCAATTTTCCAAACTACTGAAATGAAATGATGTTCTATCACTCATGTTAACGTTATGTTACAATGTGCTCACATCATGTTAAATGTTCACATTATCTGCTGTTGTTATATCAGTTTCTTTATTGCCATTTCTCCCATTATGTTCAGGAGCTACTCTTTGGTAACCTCTGCGTGATGAACTTACTGATATGGGCCTTCTCAGCTTCTTCTATTTCTTCTCCGCTTCTTCTATTCCTTCTCAGCTTCTTCTCATACGCCACAGGATCCATTTCTTCTACCCGGCTTCTAATGGCATGGTCATTTATCTCTTGCAGAGGGTGGACATGGGCATCGATAACGATAATTAATTCCCTGTTATGTTGTGTGATGATATATCTATTCAATCGATTCTAACCTACGATATGTTATGTTTTATCAGGTCGCGGGTTCGATTCCTGCCGGGGGCAGATTCATCCTAAATGGATAAGGTTCGTTCTTGGAACGACTGGCTTCTCTCTATCAAAACTTTTTTTTAAAGAGGTTCCTGCCTAAAGTTCACAATGTTTCATTTTTCCCGTATCCAAATCATTTGCCATTTTCCAAAATTCCTTCCATGCGTTGTCTAGTCACAAATTCGTTGCGTTTCTTAATACGATAACTTGAGGTGGACTTGAACCATCAACTCACAACATCAGGTACATCTCCCTGTCTTCTAATGAAGTGTTTCGCACATCGAAGCGTTTACCACATCATGTGAGTTTAATTACAGTTAGTTGTAAAGTAACTTTTCAAGATCAATAGGCCGTTGATACTAGTGTATGATTAATAATGTCCATTACGCTAACTACTGCGTTACTGAGTTTCGTCTAGGACTTAGAGACTTCGTCAACAACAGCAACCGACAGAATCAATAGAGAAGCCAGATTCCTTAGTAATATATGTTCACATTATCTGCTGGTGTTATATCAGTTTCTTTATTGCCATTTCTCCCATTATGCTCAGGAGTTGCTACTCTCTGGTGTAACCTTCTGTGTGATGAACTCTCTGATATGGGCCTTCTCAGCTTCTTCTATTTCTTCTGTTTACGCCCTCATGTGAGTTTAATCACAGTTAGTTGTAAAGTAACTTTTCAAGATCAATAGGCTGGTTGATACTAGTGTATGATTTTATAATATCTATTACGCTAACTATTGCGTTACTGAGTTTCGTCTAGGACTTAGAGACTTCGTCAACAACAGCAACCGACAGAATCAATAGAGAAGCCAGATTCCTTAGTTCTCATTTTCCAAACTACTGAAATGATGTTCTATCACTCATGTTAACGTTATGTTACAATGTGTTCACATCATGTTAAATGTTAACATGATCTGCTGGTGTTATTATAAGTTTCTTTACTGCCATTTCTCCCATTATGTTCAGGAGCTACTCTTTGGTAACCTCTGCGTGATGAACTCACTGATATGGGCCTTCTCAGCTTCTTCAATTTCTTCTTAGCTTCTTCTCATACGCCACAGGATCCATTTCTTCTACCCGGCCTCTAATGGCATGGTCATTTATCTCTTGCAGAGGGTGGACATGGGCATCGATAACGATAATTAATTCCCTGTTATGTTGTGTGATGATATTGTCGAGATAGGGTATTGTAGAGATACTGTGTGACTGCGTGTGCTTTTGTTCAATGGTTTTGAGATGTGCAACACGAAACCGTTTTGTTAAGATTTGTACAACGTGTGGCGGAGATATCGAAAATGTTAGAGAAGTAGACACCCCCAAACCAAAGGTAGATACTTAAAAACTACAAAAAAAAACTATCCCTTGTGGAGACAGGTACTGTGACAGCAAGAAACTTTTTGTTAAGATTTGAGCAGCAGCGTTTGGCAGACTTCTGACTAAACGGCCACAGATATCGAAAAAGTTATGGAAACAGACACCCCCAAAACCATAGAAACTAGCGGGTTCCCGGATTTGTGAGGGTCAGTGACCAGTTTAATTCCCGGACTTCCCGGATTTGCGAGGGTCAGTGAACAGTTGGTTCCTGAACTTCCCGGGTTTGTCAGGATCGAAGTACCAATATTGGTTCCTGCACTATTGACCAATCATCAGGTAGCAAACTTACCGTAACTTGATTTGAGCAGCGTTTGGCAGACTTCTGACTAAACGGCCACAGATATCGAAAAAGTTATAGAAACAGTGAAACAGACACCCCCAAAACCATAGAAACCAATGGGTTCCCGAATTTGCGAGGGTCAGTGACCAGTTTGATTCCCGAACTTCCCGGGTTTGTGAGGGTCAGTGACCAGTTTGATTCCCGGACTTCCCGGATTTGTGAGGGTCAGTGACCAGTTTGATTCCCGGACTTCCCGGATTTGTGAGGGTCAGTGAACAGTCGGTTCCCGAACTTCCCGGGTTTGTCAGGATCGAAGTACCAATATTGGTTCCTGCACTATTGACCAATCATCAGGTAGCAAACTTACCGTAACTTGTGGACTTCTGACTAAACGGCCACAGATATCGAAAAAGTTATGGAAACAGACACCCCCAAAACCATAGAAACTAGTGGGTTCCCGGATTTGTGAGGGTCAGTGACCAGTTTAATTCCCGGACTTCCCGGATTTGCGAGGGTCAGTGAACAATTGGTTCCCGAACTTCCCGGGTCTGTCAGGATCGAAGTACCAATATTGGTTCCTGCACTATTGACCAATCATCAGGTAGCAAACTTACCGTAACTTGAAGCAAACTTTACCCAAGTCGGGCAACTGTAACCCGATCTGGTTGGAGGACTCAAAAATCTCAAGACTGGAGCATATTCACAAAATCAGCCAAGTTACCTATTTTTGGCAGTAGAAAGTTTTTGTTTGGTAGTAGGAGATTTTTTGAAGAGGTTGGATAGAGGGAACTGTAACTGCAGAGGACTTATCATCCCGAAAGTGAAGAGAAAAGTAAAACAAACTTTACCGTACTTGTAGAAACTCGAATTCCTTACACCCAAGCCTTCTGAAAGTCATGGAGGTAGCACTTTTTATTACGCGATGTACAATGGCTCAGGAAAGGTTGGAGGAGTATCTATTGTCAAGATTTTTATCAGTTTCTTTTTATGATTATGTATGCCATCGTTATGATGTACAATGGCTCAGGAAAGGTTGGAGGAGTATCTATTGTCAAGATTTTTATCAGTTTCTTTTTATGATTATGTATGCCATCGTTATAATGGTACGGATTTTGACAAATGTTTCGGGTCATGGAGCTTCCATCGGTTCAAGCTTCGGCCCACCTACCTTCACCAGTAAAGAAGATCATTGCAGACTCTTTTTCGCATCGTTGCTGGAGACACTAACGAGCTTATCAATTATTTACCACTCTTTTCAGGAGGACTCCTCCTTCTTCCTGGCCTTATCCCGTGGTCAGACGGGGCCGACGTTTTTTGTCAGCCTCTCAATCAGTTCTACATAGGGTGATTGCTTTGGGCTGACATTTGGTTTTGGCTACAAAACCTTTTCTTTAAGACACTAACAGGCTTATCAATTATTTACCACTCTTTTCAGGAGGACTCCTCCTTCTTCCTGGCCTTATCCCGTGGTCAGACGGGGTCGACGTTTTTTGTCAGCCTCTCAATCAGTTCTACATAGGGTGATTGCTTTGGGCTGACATTTGGTTTTGGCTACAAAACCTTTTCTTTTTTTTTCCTTTTCAGGAGGATTAAAATAAGAAAAATCCAGAGGTCAGCGTCGATAGCACGTTGAATACACCAGTTCTCTATGGATCATTGAGGTCACTTTTCAGGAGGATTAAAATAAGAAAAGTCCAGAGGTCAGCGTCGATAGCACGTTGAATACACCAGTTCTCTATGGATCATTGAGGTCAACGGTTCGGATGGTTAGACTCTGGATGGGTGACCATCCAGGTTGGCAATTTTCGGGACACAATTGGGCTGGGTTAGGCAGCTAGCTTGAAGATAAAACTCCAGTCACTTTAAAAACCTCAACAGTGAAGTTTTAAAGCCATAAGAAAAGTTCAATTTTTTGTAGAGCATCATTTGGTAGGCCATTTGCAGCTCGTCCTTCTATGGTCCTTTGATTCAGGGACCACAGCATCTGAGTTTAAACTAACAAAACATTGCAATACTTTTCCATTTCGTACTTATAGTAATAGAAAGTAAAAGAGGAAAATGATCCAAAAGGCTCTGGTTGTTGGGCTCTGTCGTTTCCAAACCGCCGACGGGTGACCATCCAGGTTGGCATTTCTCGGGACCCAATTGGGCTGGGTTAGGCGGCTAGTTTGAAGGTAAAACTCCAGTTACTATAAAAACCTCAACAGTGAAGTTTTAAAGCCATAAGGAAAGAAAAGTTCAATTTTTTGTAGAGCATCATTTGGTAGGCCATTTGCAGCTCGTCCTTCTATGGTCCTTTGATTCAGGAACCACAGCATCTGAATTTAAACTTACAAAACATTGCAATACTTTTTCATTTCGTACTTATAGTAATAGAAAGTAAAAGAGGAAAATGATCCAAAAGGCTCTGGTTGTTGGGCTCTGTCGTTTACAAACCGCCGATTCACGAAGAACATTGCTGGAATACATACAGGTTGGTTAGATCGTATGCATCCTAGAAAGAATCTATGTAGATGTAGCCAAATATATCAATAGAGCCTGGAGGCCAATAGTAATAAATCTGCAAACTTGGTTCTGAAATCGATCCATGTTGCAGTGCAAAGGCCGGAAATGCCGGAATAGATCGCAGTTTTTTAATCACCTCAATGAAGGTGGCCAGGGGTCCTAGGTATGCGTGTATGGAAGCACTAACCCTTAAGCAGGAGATTGTGTTTTAGAAGTCCTGTACTGTAGGTACCTACCCGTTTATCTTTTGAATTTTTAAAATGGAAATTTTTAAAAAGCTGATTGATACTATAATTAGGAGAATGCCTAGGGCCTATCCAATGGTGTCAAAATTTGTACCCATAGAACCTAATGGGTTGAATGAAAGATTCGAGTTCTAACCTCAACGATTTTGCATTTAGTTTGTTGTCCATTTGGATGAAATCATCAGCACAAAAAGGAACCTTTCTGGTTAGTACTTTGGGGTCATCATTGGGCCTTTGGGAGCTTTATATTGTACCTTTTCCCGGGTGAATATGGTACCTTTTCCCGACTACATTTCTCTGAGCCAAAAGTAGATACAATAACAGCATCGTTAGGAATAGGATACCATTCCGTTCTTTGTCCGCGCCATAGGACCGCATGTGTGTAGGTAACTGGTGAGGCCATGTATGTATGAATTTACAAAACCCAAGAGTTTTTTTTTTTATCACAAAATTATTAATTATATTGCCAAGTGGGTGGAAAGTATCTATAGAAACCTGGGTACCCCAAGTGCAGAATAGAGGGAACTCCGTGGAGTGAACCCACGCAGAGATGCAAAAGATATCCCAAATAACAAATCTGGTCGATTTCGAATAGGCGAGACGGGCCAATTGTTGGCCGATTTGGAAAAGTCACAGACTCACAGAGCGATTTCGTGGATTCGTAGAATCTTAACATTCTTAACCCATCTTTAGGGCTGTATGGTATGCCCCTACACCTAATCTTCGGAGTGGGCTTTTTGTATATGGAGTTAAGCTAGCAGAGTGATAGGCTTGCACTAACTTTTAATGAGGAATTTGAGGACCCAGGAAAACTGATATATTCTGAGAATCAAGAGGGCTCAATTTTTGTTCCATTTTGGAAAGGGAGCGAGTCAAATAATTAAACTTGCAACTTACCTACTACCTTACAAGCGATAGGCCACGCGCTCCAGTGCTTTCCGGGGACTACTTTATTCCAAACAGATTAGGTTTCAGTCTTTCCGTATAGAGATAACCACTTACTCGTGAGCCCAGCTTGAGCCAGCCTTGTTAACTTCGAAGGATTCCAGCCTAGGATTCCAGCTAGCTAAGCTCAAACTAACGCCTGCCTTACAAGCACAAGGTCTGGGGCCCGATTTCTGCAAATGGAGAACTTCATCCCAAACAGATAAAGTTCGCATTTCATAAGCTCTTCTTGGGTCTGTACTCCCTATTTCGATTGAAATTAAATTCGCATTTATTCAATTGCATGCAAATTCACTTCACGAGCAGATAACAATCGCTGAATTAGAATTTCTTCTATTGGAAGATCGATTGGGTTTGATGCATTGATGGTTTTATTGAGAAGCATTTATTCAATTGCATGCAAATTCTCTTCACGAGCAGATAACAATCGCTGAATTAGAATTTCTTCTATTGGAAGATCGATTGGGTTTGATGCATTGATGGTTTTATTGAGAAGGGCATCCGAGCTGGCATCTTGCATAAGAGTTCCATTATTAGCATCTCCCGAGTGTGATGGCCAAAAATGGTCTTCTTTAATGTCGTCTGTTTTAAACTGTTTCGTTGATTTGTGTTGTTGCCTTCTTCGAGTATTTTAAACTGTTCTGTTGATTTGTGCAATGTTTTCTATTTAAAATTGTTTCTGATGGTTTTGTTATGCATGGAGGTACACCCCTGTCACTATACATACACCTTAGCAGTTATAGAGTGGCATATTCTAACCTCTATCAATCAGACTGGCATATTCCAAGCACAGATTCAGTGATTGACATAGAAGACTAGGAAACGAAACAAGTAGGTATAAACCTACCTGCAAGTATAGGTACCTACGTTGCACATATGACATGTGGATGCACCAACCCTTGAACTGTGAGTCCCTGACCTAACCGATGCAATAATTGATGAGCCTGACCCCACCTGGATGAAAAAAATCTATTAGAAGTTAAGAAGTGCCTATACGGTATTACGTTATTAGGTAGAAAACCCATCAAGCATCATGATTTCGTACTTAAAAAATCTGGTGTGAACATCACACGACTTTCCTTATCCTATTGAATGGTGCTTATTTCTGTTGTAACATTTACAATATCTCTACCCGTTTAGTCGATATAGCTGAAAACCGCAAAAAAGCGGTCGAAACCCGCCAAAAAGCGGTCAAAATACCGCCAACCGCAGCACCTATTTTAACCAAACGTTTTGTGTCGCATCCTTGTCCTAAATGGATAAGGTTCGTTCTTGGAACGACTGGCTTCTCTCTATCAAATCTTTTTTTTTTAAGAGGTTCCTGCCTAAAGTTCACAATGTCTCATTTTTCCCGTATCCAAATCATTTGCCATTTTCCAAACTTCTGAAATGAAATGATGTTCTATCACTGATGTTAACGTTATGTTACAATGTGCTCACATCATGTCATATGTTCACATTATCTGCTGGTGTTATATCAGTTTCTTTATTGCCATTTCTTCCATTATGTTCAGGAGTTGCTACTCTCTGGTGTAACCTTCTGTGTGATGAACTCTCTGATATGGGCCTTCTCAGCTTCTTCTATTTCTTCTTAGCTTCTTCTCATACGCCACAGGATCCATTTCTTCTACCCGGCCTCTAATGGCATGGTCATTTATCTCTTGCAGAGGGTCTACATACCAAATTTCAAGTCTCTAGCTTTTACCGTTCTCGAGATATTTTGTTTACAGATACAGATAGACAGACACACGGACACACAGACAGACAGACAGACAGACACACACACACGGACCAATGGCTGAAACTTTGGATTTACGCTCTAGGGACCTCAAAACGTGTTTTGACACTAAAAACTGACCATCGAAAATTTGACCCGATTACATTACTTTCCTTCCTATAGGATAAGGAAAGTAAAAAGTCCATACAGTTAAAAAAATATAAATATATTGGTTTAATAATAAATTCAATTAGGGAGGTACTAGGTAGGTAGGTAGGTAAGTATCTCGTTTCGAATTCAGGCAATAAATAAATTTCACTATCGAACTTGCAACCTTCAGATTAATCATCCCAGTAGGTACTGACGACATCAAAGTCACTACCAGAGCATGAAAAACTAGATAAATTCTTCAAGAGGATTTAGCTTGAGCCAGCCTAGTTAACTTCGAAGGATTCCAGCCTAGCTAAGCTTAAACTAACGCCTGCCTTACAAGCACAAGGTCTGGGGCCCGATTTCTGCAAATGGAGAACTTCATCCCAAACAGATAAAGTTCGCATTTCAGACGCATTACCAACTAATCTAACTAGGCTGGCATAGTAGGTTTTGAATGAGAAAATGGTCAAAAATCCCTAAATCCTTTTTTATTTTAGACAGACCCGAAAAATCCCTGAAAAGGGATAAAAATCCCTTGAACACTGGTTTGAAAACTTTGAAGTAAGAAAGGGACTAAAGAGTCTAAGTGCAGTTGAAGTTTTTTTTTTTTTTTACATGAAATATTAGCCTGAAATGTTCCTTGCTAAAGAAACAGCAAAGGTTGAGTGCGAAGGACATCCAGTCTTGAAAATTTTGTTACCAAAACCAAATGTCAGCCCAAAGCAATCACCCTAGTTAGGGCTGGTTGAGAGGCGCCGACGACACCTCGGCTGAGATTGAACCCACGCCCTCCTGTTTACCAGGCGAGCGTCTTGACCACTACACCACCGAGGCAAGTAACAGTACACAGATTTGGTCCTCTGATTTGGCCAGAAGTGTCAAACCTGATTTCTGATTTGGCCAGAAGTGTCAAACCTCTGCCAAGAATTTCAGGAAACAAACCATCTTGGGAATAGGAATAAACCATGTTGGGGAAATCTAAGGACCTAAGAAAGTTCCTGCCAGTAGGTAGCAATAACAATATTATGTTCTTATCAGTAAGTAAAGTGCCCTAATATACTGTTACCTTACCTTAGGTATGCACTTAATAATAACCTAGGTACCATACCTATGCAATCTAGGTGAAAACATCAAAATTTATTATCATTATTGTTTTCAAACATTGCCCCAGTTTCAACGCAATTTTTATGACCTACAGGTACTCCTATACCTATGTATAGGTACTTACTACCTATATAGGTAATTACGTACCTAATAAATAGGTACCTACTTGTTGTTATCATTTAGGAAATTTTCAAGTTTTTCTTTTTTATGATTGCTAAATGGAAGGTACTAAAAGTACAGATAGGACCGTCATAATTGTCTAGATACCTAGGTACATACCTAGTTTACCAGTAAGTTTATGTGGGTCCCATAAAAAAATATTGATAGCAAATGTCTGTCCCAATATTGGAAACCAATAAACCATAAGGTCCGTCGTACATTGGCAGTATAGTCGCGGCTGGTCTCACACGCGTAGACGCGCGACTTTCAATAGCGCTTAGTCGGCTACAGAACCAAACCTATGAAAATGATAGAGACCCTCCAAGACTCCATAGAATCTAAGGTATATCATTTCCATAGGTTTAGTTTCGTAGATGACTACGCGCTACTAAAAGTCAATTCGCTACCAATGTGCAATTCGACCATTAATTCCCGGATGTTTGTTTGTTTGTTTTTTTTTGTTTTTGTTTTTTTTTTTTTTTTTTTTTTTTTTTTTTTTGCCAACCCTGATTTGAAAGAGTGGCACACCACTTCAATCACGTATAACATCAATATTGTGACTATGACTGATTACTACAGTCAAACCTGTCTAAGTGGGACTCGTCTAAGTGGGAAACCTGGATACCTGGGAAAAAAATCGTGGCCCCTCCATTTTTTTTTTTTTACTACAAAACCTGTTAAATGGGAAAATCGAGCCTCTATAAGTGGGAATGTCTTTTTTCTAAATACTTGGTCCGAAGCCTCTGTAAGTGAGAAACGTTGCCTTTTTTCTAGGTCCGGAGCCTTCTGCAGACCTCTGTAAGTGGGAATTTGTAGGAAAGCATAGTAACCCTTAATGACAGATTACTCTTCCTCCAAACCAGTGTTCACATTTACCTCTATAAGTGGGAATAGGAAAATGGCAACCTCTCAAAGTGGGGCACTTTTTAACTGGGAAACCTGGATAAGTGGGAAAAAGTTGTTGGTCCCTTGGATTCCCACATAGAGAGGTTTGACTGTATAACTATTATTAGTAAGTTCCTATGTAGTACATTTCTCTGACAAGGTCATGGGATTATTATTACTGCATCCCCCCTCCCCTAGTATGTAATCAGCACCCAAATTCATAATGCAGTCTCAGCTAACTGTTTGGTCCCTTTCTAAATGGAATGGGAGTCACCGAATTGCCAGTCAAGAAGTATAAAAAAAGAGGTTTGATTGAGGGAACTGTAACAGCTAAGACATTAGGTTCATGACGTGAATAGGTAGCAAATAGAGTGGGAAAAGTGACACATCCGCTAATATTAGTGGAGATGTCAAAACCTCAAAACTACACAAATCGAATTTCAACCTTCTCTCGCCGACGACCAAATCTGTACAAGGGAAAAGGCAAAGGAGAAGAAGATCTATGACGAAAGTTAACAGAAACTTTGAATGATTTCAACAGGTAGGTATTTTCTATTCAGAGATATTAAAGTAATAAAATACCCAACAAGAAAAAGACTTGAACTTATTAATCTTAGAGCACCAAACAGGTTAATTTTTTGATAACAAGACTCTTTCAATGCCAAACTATTTCGACACCAACATTCATAAAATCCATCTCTTTGCAGGTACATACACGGGTTGGAATAATTAATTTATATTTTTTATTGGTAATTGAATGAAAAATAACATCTCCCCATCAACTTGTGACAGCCAACATACGAGTAGATTGCGCGAATGATTTCCTTATGATAATCGCTTGGATTACGTATGGTGTTGGACTGCCCTTGGATTGGTTGAGTGCGCTTCAAGAAGAAAGTGGGTATACCTATTTGAGGGAGCAATAAAGACCTACCTCGGTTGTGTAGTGGTCAAGGCGCTCGCCTGGTAAACAGGAGGGTGTGGGTTCGATCCCAGCCGAGGTATGGAATTTTATCCTCATTATAATTTGAGAATTTGACCTCAATAATAGTAGTAGCCTACTGCTGGAGTAAAGGGACTTTACAGTCCTATGCGAGCTGCCCTCCTTCTCTATCCCCTTTTTGGACGATAAGAACTCAGTAGATACAGTTCCCTCTATCAAAACTTGAACCTCTAATTAAAAAAAAATATTCCCCAGGACGAATTTCATCCTAAACTGATAAAGTTCGTTCTAAGAACGGCTGGCTTTCTCCTATCCTGTCTTCTCTATTCGCTTTCGGGACGGTAAGTCCTCAGCAGATACAGTTCTCTCTATCAAACCTCTTGAAAAAGAGCTCAAACTGTGATTCTGTTCCTGGCCATTTTCAGTGAATTCTTTTTCCAGTTACAGTTCCCTCAATCAAACCTCTTGAAAAAAAAGTGTTATTTTTTTACCAAAACTGTCCAGACACTTTGGACACCCTTTCTTCCCTCTCCCCCTCTCCTTCTTTACCCCCTACGTTCTTCCCCTATCCTGATCCTTTTTTCAACCCCTCCCCTTTTGATTTGCTTAATAAAATCAATAGGAGCGACGAAGCCCCCTCCCCCCTTCCCTTTTAGGGGTCGAAAAAATAAAATTTCAATATGAAGAAAAACAAGAAAAGAAACGAGGAGGAAGAGGGAGGAGAGAGAGCGAGAGAGAGGGAGGAGAGAGAGAGCGAGAGAGATGAATAATGAAAAAAAAAGAGGAGAGGTGGGGAAAAAAATATTTAAGCCTTTTTTTACGTTTTTTTCTGACAAAAAAAGGAAGAAAAAATTATTTCTGTCTATTACAGCCCGTTCAGTACTGGGGTCCAAAAGGGAAAAGTTCGGAAATTGGCCACAAGAGGGCGTATATGAGATTATGTTTTGCTATTCAGGGTATTAAAACACTTTACTTAACCAAAGAATATAAAATCCGTCCCGGGAATAAAAGAATATAAAATCCGTCCCGGGAATAAATCAGTTTTCTTACCATATGTTTGATATTAATGAAATGTGTAGGTCAGTTGATCTGACTTTTTTTTACGTTTGATAGGATCGTTCCCAAATCGAAGGGAGAAGGAGCACAGTATGGAGAAAAACAGTCGTTCCGAGACACAGACCTGAGTTATACAGTGAAGTTACACCTGTATAAAAGAATTTCATTAACCGGAGGCGAATTTCATCTTAAACTGATAAAGTGCGTTCTCGGAACGGCTGGCTTTCTCCCTTCTTATCCTGCCCTCCTTCTCTATCCCCTTTTTGGACGATAAGAACTCAGTAGATACAGTTCCCTCTATCAAAACTTGAACCTCTAATTGAGCTTATCAATTATTTACCACTCTTTTCAGGAGGACTCCTCATTCTTCCTGGCCTTTTCCCGTGGTCAGACGGGGTCGACGTTTTTTGTCAGCCTCTCAATCAGTTCTACATAGGGTGATTGCTTTGGGCTGACATCTGGTTTTGTAGCTTATCAATTATTTACCACTCTTTTCAGGAGGACTCCTCCTTCTTCCTGGCCTTATCCCGTGGTCAGACGGGGTCGACGTTTTTTGTCAGCCTCTCAATCAGTTCTACATAGGGTGATTGCTTTGGGCTGACATTTGGTTTTGGCTACAAAACCTTTTTTTTCCTTTTCAGGAGGATTAAAATAAAAATCCAGAGGTCAGCGTCGATAGCACGTTGAATACACCAGTTCTCTATGGATCATTGAGGTCAACGGTTCGGATGGTTAGACTCTGGATGGGTGACCATCCAGGTTGGCATTTCTCGGGACCCAATTGGGCTGGGGTAGGCGGCTAGCTTGAAGGTAAAACTCCAGTCACCTTAAAAACCTCAACAGTGAAGTTTTAAAGCCATAAGAAAAGTTCAATTTTTTGTAGAGCATCATTTGGTCGGCCATTTGCAGCTCGTCCTTCTATGGTCCTTTGATTCAGGGACCACAGCATCTGAGTTTAAACTAACAAAACATTGCAATACTTTTCGAGAATTTAACCTTCTTTAGTCCTTTTCGAGTAGTATGAAATTGGGAGTAAGCAGATGAGTACAATACCTACAGGGTGTTTAATAAAAAAAGTTGCCACCCCTGAAAACTCGAGAACCGTTTGAAATTCGGAAAAACGCTGAAACACTGAAACCTAAAACACCTAAAACACGCTGAAACACTTTCAGCGATCGCCAGCCATCAGTATGAACACGATATTATGTCAAAGTAGGTACAAATAGGTAGGTACCTACATACATATCAATCGCCGTTACTCTCGTATACAAAAAGCGGATTGTAATAATGTCACAAAGGCCAGAGTAGGTAATAATAGGTAGAGAGGTACCTACATGACTTCGCGACAGTGTGGACATTTGAATAGGTAAGCGGGTAACTTTGTTACATGGAAATTTTGTCATAGGGATTACATAACAATATGTACCTACTATGTATTCCATAATACATAACATAATATGTATTGGGTAGGTGTCAGCCTTCAATGAAAAAAATTGAATTTTTCCAATGAAATCTGTTTGAAGCGGCCTAGTGTATCGGAAAAATCCACACA
>NW_007379084.1:54190-69359 GCF_000475195.1 Diaphorina citri
TCCTTTAAAGCGCTTTGACACTACGTACAGTAGGTCGTATTTTTATTTTCTCTCTTACAAGTTTTTGGCCAGCAAAATTCTGTGGGAAGATGGCAAAACACGATAACCAACATTTTTTTCAAAATGGAGTTAGTAATTGATTCTGAGTAACTTTTTTGCGCTCTATCGATTGGTATAATCAGAATTGTCCTACGACTTACCGTTCCTGAGATATTAATGGAGTCAAACCAGGATAACTGCAGGTTCTGTGAGTTTCAACGGTGCCAAAACGGTTATTGGATTTTAACCACCATGAAATCTTCTGTTTTTACTCTTTTCTTATTTTAAGAAGACGGCAAACCATGATATTGGATATTATCTTGTTTTGCCATCTGACAAATTCTAAATAATTAGTATATTTCAAAGATGCCAAAAAAGATAATGGACAATAACCTGATTTGGCATCGTGCCAAAACCAAATGGAATGATGTCAAAATCGGATAATGTAGGACTCATTTATCTTGTTTTGGCCTCCAACACCGTTCAAAAGTGTGTTAAACATTGACAATAGAAGATGGCAAAACAGGATCCTGTTTTGCCCTAAAAAATCGTTCAAAAATGCGTTTTACGTTGAAAATGGAAGATGGCAAAATAAGATATCTTTTTTAAAAGGCTATTATCTCAGTTCCTGATAATGACGAAGAAATTATTCTTAAACTGATTAATACCTTATTCTCTTACCTATATTACAGTCCAAGAATGAATATTGTAAGTATAATTAAAAAAAAGATAAAAATATTTTCATGTTGAAAAAAACGTTTTTTTGCTCTCCTGTAAAATTTGAAAAATGTTGGTTATCGTGTTTTGCCATCTTTCCACAGAGCTATAACTAGAGCTGACTTAGAAAAATGATGCGGGATACATATTATCCAAATTACATTTGACTCCCACGTAGCAAACGGTGAAGAATAACCATCCGGAATATATTTTGAGCGTTCTGACAAAATAAAGCATTCGGGCGAAGGTGAGGGAAGCAATTTTAGACGGAAAAAAGCTAGAAAGAGATAGAGGGAGAGAGCTCTAGAAAGAGGAAGATACAGAGACAGAGAGGAAAGATCAAGAAAAAGAGGGAGAGGTAGAGAATCTTTTTCTCGCCTCCTTCAAAATGAATGTCAGCTTTGAATATAATGAATATGCTGAGATAGATAGAGAGAGAGAGAAAGAAAGAGAGAGAGAGAGAGAGAGTAGAGGGAGGGAGAGAGAGAGTAGAGGGAGGGAGAGAGGAACGAGAAATAGAAAATGGAGAATTGGAGGAGGACAAAAAATTGAAAAGAAAATGCATTTGGAATAATAAAATTCCCCGAGAGGATTTAGGCTCTAGGGACCTCAAAACGTGTTTTAGCACTAAAAACTGACTATCGAAAATTTGACCCGATTACATTACTTTCCTTTCTATAGGATAAGGAAAGTAAAAATGAAAGCTCATGCAACAGGCCCAAAATAATATCCTTCCTATCGTGGGGAGTGAGAAGTAGGCAAGATCGAGAATCAGGAGCCCAACTTTAGGGACCTTATAACTCTGGAAGATTTTTTACTCCTTAGTCCTTATCCTATATAAAGGAAAGTAATGTATTTTGGGGTAAATTTTGAATCCAACTCATTACTTATTTCGATCTGAGGTGCGTCCTAAAAACCTTTAAACCAATCAGAAGGCGCCTTTTTTACGTCTTCTTTACAGTATAGCACTGTAGCACAAATGGAACAGGTTATTGTTTTCTGAAGATATGTGACTTATATTCGACGATGTAGTAGAATAGAATAGAATAGAATAGAATAGAATATACCTACCTTGTTTATCCTGCCCGAATAGGACTGAAAAGTCCCTTTACCCCAGCAGTCTAAACAAGGTCTCGTAAGAACAGGTTATTTTTTTCTGAAGATTTGTGAATTAATATTCGACGATGTAGTACACAGATTTGGTCCATTAGGTTTTCTGATTTGGCCAGAAGTGTCAAGCCTCTGCCAAGAATTTCAGGAAACAAACCATCTTGAGAATAGGAATAAACCATGTTGGGGAAATCTAAGGACCTAAGAAAGTTCCTGCAAGTAGATAGATGGGATAATTTTAGCTCTAGATTGAAAGATATCGGGACGGGTAGAAGAAGGAAAGAAATACCGAGAGGAAGAAGAAGGAGGAGGAAAAGGAAGAGAAGGAGGAAGTGGAGATATACATAGAAGGAGGAGGAGACATTTTGCACCTCTAGGAAATTAATGTCTTCCAAATGTAGCGACATTTTTTTATTAAATAATTTTCAACATTTCAGCCGTTTTTGAAGCAAAAGCTGGTGAAGAGGAGGGTAGGGAATTTACCGGTCTATATTTGACATCCTTTTCGCGGAAGGCGATGAAATCCTCCTCCTCTACCTCCTTTTTACTTTCCTTATCCTATAGGAAGGAAAGTAATGTAATCGGGTCAAATTTTCGATGGTCAGTTTTTAGTGCCAAAACACGTTTCGAGGTCCCTAGAGCGTAAATCCGAAGTTTCAGCCATTGGTCCGTGTGTCTGTCTGTCTGTAAACAAGATATCTCGGGAACGGTATGAGCTAGAGACTTGAAATTTGGTAAGTAGTTCCGAAATGTGACAAGAATGCAACACAAAACGTTTGGTTGAGATAGGTGCTGCGCTTGGCGGCTCCTCCTCCTCCTCCTCCTCTGCCTCCTTTTTACTTTCCTTATCCTATAGGAAGGAAAATAATGTAATCGGGTCAAATTTTCAATGGTCAGTTGTTAGTGCCAAAACACGTTTCGAGGTCCCTAGAGCGTAAATCCGAAGTTTCAGCCATTGGTCCGTGTGTCTGTCTGTCTGTAAACAAGATATCTCGGGAACGGTATGAGCTATATAGAGACTTGTACATTGAAAGTATACAGATTGGAAGTATATAGTCGCGCGACTTTTACGCTGGTCTCAGACGCGTAGACGCGCGACTTTCAATAGAGCTTAGTCGGCTGCAAAATCAAATCTATGAAAATGATAGAGACCCTCTAAGACTCCATAGAATCTTATGTATATCATTTTCATAGGGGGCACGGTTGGTCCAGTGGTAACGCGCTTGCTTGCCATGCAGAAGGTCCCGGGTTCGAATCCCACCATCGACAAAAATTTGATTTCGACCGTTTTTTGACGGTTTTCGGCTATACCGACTAAACGATTAGAGATATTGTAAAAGGGTAAAAAGAACACTCAGATAAGCATCATGCAATAGGATAAGGAAAGTCGTGTGATGTTCACACCAGATTTTTCTCCTTCTCCTCTTTTTCTGCTCTTCCTCCTCCTCCTCCTCCTAATCCCCTCCTAATCCTCCTTTTCTGCTCTTCCCTCTACTATTCCTCCTTCTCTTATTTTTCATCACCTTTTTCGTCATCATCATATATTTCTCGTCATTTTCTTCTTCTTCCTCCTCTTCTTCTTTTTCATTTTCTCCTTCTCGTTCTTCTCCTCCTCCTTCTCCTTCTTCTTATTCTTATTCATCATCCTTTTTCTTATTCCTTTTCTTCGTTTCCATCTTCTCTTCTCTTTTTTTTCAGCCTCTTCTTCCTTCCTTAATAGAAAACTCGATTTTCCTTTCCCCCTGATTAATTTATAGAAAAAAATTATGTCAGTATTCCATTTTGCTTTTGAGTCTAACTAAAGAAAAGAAATATTGAATGACAAAAATATCAAGCGGCTTGTAGGAGGAAAAGGAAGGGAAGAGGAGAAAGAGTTAAAGGGGAAAGGAACAAGCTTTTTTTACATTTTGTATTTTGTAGCTTAAAAAATGGTCCCGAAGAGAAAAGAAGGATAAAGGGGATAACAGAAAGCGAAAGAGAGAGAGAGAGAGGGAGATAGAGAGAGAGAGAGAGAGGGGGGAGGCAGAATTCGATGGACATGAAAGAGGACAAAAACTCCCTCCCTCTCATTTCATTAGAGGCGAGAGAAAAGAAGAGTATAAGGGAGAAGGGACTGAGAGAGAAAGAGAGAGCGAGAGAGGGGGGAGGGAGAGAGAGAGGGGAGAGAGAGAGAGAGAAAAGAGACGGAAAACAGAGAGAGGTCTAAAGAGAGGTTAGAAATTGGTGGACAAAAATCCCTCCCTCTCCTTCTTCAAACTAGAGAGAGAGAGAGAGAGAGGGGAGGCAGAATTCGATGGACATGAAAGAGGACAAAAACTCCCTCCCTCTCATTTCATTAGAATCGAGAGAAAAGAAGAGTAAGGGAGAAGAGACTGAGAAAGAAAGAGAGAGAGAGGGGGGGGAGAGAGAAAAGAGACGGAAAACAGAGAGAGGTCTAAAGAGAGGTTAGAAATTGGTGGACAAAAATCCCTCCCTCTCCTTCTTCAAACATATTGAAAGAGAGAGAGAGAGAGAGATAGAAAGGAGTAAAAAGGAGGAGGAAGAGATCGAGAAAATAGAAACAAAAGGAAAAGGAGAGAGAGAGAAAAAAAACGGGAGAGAGATGAAAAGAGAGAGGGAGACAAAAAAGAGAGTGAGATATAAAAATAAGGTAAAGGACAGCAGGAGAGGGGGGCGATTTTTTTTTTTTTTTTTTCGAGAAGGAAGAGATCGAGAAAATAGAAACAAAAGGAAAGAGAGAGAGAGAGAGAGAAAGGAAACGGGAAAGAGATGAAAAGAGAGGAAACAAAAAAGAGAGTGAGATATAAAAATAAGGTAAAGGACAGCAGGAGAGGGGGGCGATTTTTTTTTCTTTTTTTTTCGAGAGCAGGCCTTTATTATTATTTTTGGAGGTGGATGAGAGAAGGAGTTAAAAAAATGGAGGAGGGAGAAAGAGAAAAAAAAATGAGAACAGGAAAAGGAGAAAAAATTGGAAGAGAAAGAAGGGGAAGGGGGAGAAATTGTAGGAGGAGAGGGAGAAAGAGTTGGGGGAGGAGTAGAGAAAGAGAGGAGGAGAAGAAGGAGCAGGAGAAAGAGTTAAAATGGAGGAGAAAGAAAGGGAGAAGAGGAGAAGGAGGAGGAGGAGGAGGAAGAGGGAGTTAGAAAGTGGAGGGGGTAGAGACCCGAACACACGGAGGTTTTCGAAAAAAAAAGTTAAAGCCTTTTGTTTTCCCACATGGGCACATTGCTCGCTGAAATATAAGTGGGTCTTCGGTCCATAGATTTTTTCAAAGATGTTATTAAACAGGGAACTGTAACTGCCACTTAGGTCTCATCGTCCCGAAAGCGAAGGGAGAGGAAAGACAGGATAGGAGAAAGCGAGCAGTTTCGTGGATGAACCTTATCTGTTAAGCTGGGTACACATTAAACGATTTATCCGTGAGGAAAAACTGTCAGTCGGACTGAAACGATAAAATCGACTGTGTGTATGAGAATTTTTTAAAAACTGACAGTTTTTCCTCACGGATAAATCGTTTAGTGTGTACCCAGCTTTAAGGATAAAGTTGGCCCTGTCGGGAATCGAACCGGCGAAAAAGGTAAATTAATTATAAAAATAGGAACCTATCTACAATTCTACATGTGTAGTTATTTCTTTAACAATCTCCCTTTTAACGATCCCTTGCTAACGAAATTAGCAGAGGGTGAGGTCGAAGGGCATTCAGGGCAAATGTCAGTCCAAAGCAATCACCTTAGCTAAGGCTGTTGAAAAACACCGACCCCGTCTGAACACGGGAAAAGGCGAAGAATAGATTCATCTTCTTTTTTTTTTTTTTTTTTTTTTTTTTTTTTTTTTAAGGGTTTCAGGGATTTCATCAGAACAGTCCCCAATTTCAATGTAATGTACCTACACTACCTACAGGAAGGAAAGAGAGTCAGAATCTATTTTAAAGATTATGATAGGGACCTAAATATTTTGGCAGTTTGGAGCCACTGTCACTCTAGGTAGTCTAGGTACTTCAAGGTATCTCTGGGTTAAGGGAAAAAATGCTTTTAGCCAATCCTGAATTCACAAGATGAAGACATCACGACAATTTCAAGAGAAAAACACAAAGGGGTTAAAACTGGGTACCTACCTTGGAACCGCTGCGCTGTCGCACTGGACTTCAAAGCATTTTCGGGTTGAGAAAAAATGCTTTTAGCCAATCCTGAATTCACAAGATGAAGACATCACGACAATTTCAAGAGAAAAACACAAAGGGGTTAAAACTGGGAAAAAATAAAGGTGGCTTGAAATAAATGAGTGGGAGGGGAGGGGGTGATTTTTAAAATAAAAAAAAAAATAGAGGAGTGAGATATTAGTCTGATATGAACCCTCTGATGTCCCGTGGTCAGGTTCTGGAAGGGGTAGTTTTTCGAATTTCTAATTGGGTGTATTTTACTTTCGAGAAACTTTTGGAAACGGAAATAGAAAGAAGAAAGAAAAGAATTTTAATTGTGTGAAGCATAAATACACAAATGTCGTTCCCTGCACTACGCTAAATTTTATGACTTGACTTGGACTCGAACCACCAACCTCCAGATCACCGCGCTAACCACTACACCACTGAGGTTGGTTGGAAACTGAAATAGCGCTTGTATTAAACCCTAGAAAATCTAACATCTCCACGAATATGTACGATTAGTGGAGATGTCACTTTCCCCATTCTATTTCTATATATTTATGTCATGAATAGATGGTTATTTTTTGTATTTCCCCGCAGTCGCATTTATTGTCTTCTTCTTGAGCATTTCCCCATCTGACGAGATTCTCCCTGCATCTAGATACTCCGGTTCTGAGTCTGTTGAGTGATCTCCTCGATGGCCGCTCGACTATGTGTGGACAAACCTTTATAGGACACCTATATAAGACTTCATGTGTGGACACACCTTTTTTTTGTCTTGTCCCCACATCTCCACAACTTCATTGGATAGGAGAGGGTTACTGAAGAGTTATGAACAGAGTGTCATGAATAGACGGTTATGGTTTTGTATTTCCCCGAAGTCGCATTTATTGTCTTCTTCTTGAGCATATCCCCATCTGACGAGATTCTCCCTGCATCTAGATACTCCGGTTCTGAGTCTGTTGAGTGATCTCCTCGATGTCCGCTCGACTATGTGTGGACAAACCTTTATAGGACACCTATATAAGACTTTATGTGTGGACACACCTTTTTTTTGTCTTGTCCCCACATCTCCACAACTTCGTTGGATAGGAGAGGGTTACTGAAGAGTTATGAACAGAGGTATGCTTAGTGATGAAGGAAAGGGATGAGAGGGAGATTTGGAGAGAAATTTCTAAAATAAAATTTTCAAAAAAGCGGCGAGAGGTAAAAAAAAGGGACAGGGTCCAGCTAAATTTCTTTGGAACAAAATCTGTATAATAGGTGACGTTTTTTACCCTCCCGTGGGTAAAAAAAACGTCATTAAACACGAGATTTCTTTGAACTCCTGAAACTTTTCTCTTATTTCTAGGATACCTGTTTTAGAAATGAAATAACTGCAACAAGTCTCTTTTAGTGAAATATATGTAGGTAGGTACCTAAAGCAGGCAGAAGAAAAAAAAAGAGTAAAAAATAGCTCAAGTACATACCTACTCAGAACTCACCTACATAGGGTAAGTGTACCATTTATTCGCCCACCTAAAAAACGTACCATTTATTGGTCCACCTGTACCATACGCCACATAAGTCTGAACTGGACGGACTTTTTCAAGATCCAATTTCATCAAAAGAAAGGGCTTAAAGACCGCTATCGAACCAGTGCTGTTCAAAAATTGTAGTCATAAAACAAAAATTAGAAACAAATAAATGTGGGCAGGTGGGGCAATAAATGGTACGTTTTTTAGGTGGGCGAATAAATGGTACACTTACCCTAGGTAGATAGAATTTTGGATAAATGATTGAAACCTTGACAGTTACAGTTCCCTCTATCAAACCTCTTAAAGAAAGTGCTTCAAGAGTCACAAGCTTTGTCCCATTCAGAGTTCTATGAATGTTAACTACCTAGTTAAAATAACTTTTACTTAAATAACTTTACTATTTTAACCTTTCTGGAGGAGTAATAACTTTTACTTTTTAACTTTTTACTTAAATATTTTTTTTAGTTAGCTTTTGTTCAACCCAGTAGGAATTAGGAGCTTTTTTTTGTTCGCTTTTTTTGGCGGGCGAGAGTAAAAGAATTAGGAAATGCACAATTCTAATTAGGTGTATTTTAGTTTCGAGAAACTTTTGGAAACGGAAATAGAAAGAAAAGAATTTTAATTGTGTGAAGCATAAATACACAAATGTCGTTCCCTGCACTACGCTAAATTTTATGACTTGACTTGGACTCGTCCCGAAATCAAAGAGAGAAAATGGTCAGGATAGGAGAAAGACACTGGCCTCGAGAATCACCTGTGTGATTACATATTTCGTAGCAATTGAACAACTGCTACATTGGACTCATGTGGTCTGTGTCGTAGCATGCCCATCCCGTAGTATGTCCCTCATCAGATGGGCAATGAACGACAATACTTCCCATTTAGGCGCTGGGTCAACACCCAATATTTGAATCCAATAATAGTAGTACCTACTTACCTACCTACCTACCTACCTACCTACTTACCTACCTACCTACCTACCTACTTACCTACCTACCTACTTAAGAAGGTATAAGAAGTAAGTACTTTGCATTTTTAGCTAAATCCCCTTTCTTTATCTAACCCTTCGGCACTTATTACCTGTGTGATTACATATTTCGTAGCAATGAAACAACAGCTGCATTAGACTCATGTGGTCTGTGATGTAGCATGGCCATCCCGTAGTATGTCCCTCATCAGATGGGCGATAAACGACAATACTTCCCAGTTAGGCGCTGGGTCAACACCCAATATTTGAATCCAATAATATTAGTACCTACCTACCCAAGAAGGTATAAGTAAGTACTTTGCATGTTTAGCTAAATCCCCTTTCTTTATCTAACCCTTCGGCACTGCAATGTATTTAGTTTGACATCTCCTCCCCAATCTCTTCCCTCTCCCTTGTCCCGAAATCAAAGAGAAAAAATGGTCAGGATAGGAGAAAGACACTGGCCACGAGAATTACCTGTGTGATTACATATTTCGTAGCATTGAAACAACTGCTACATTAGAAGCATGTGGTCTGTGATGTAGCATGCCCATCCCGTAGTATGTCTCTCATCAGATGGGCAATAAACGACAATACTTCCCATTTATAGGCGCTGGGTCAACACCCAATATTTGAATCCAATAATATTAGTACATACCTACCCAAGAAGGTATAAGTAAGTACTTTACATTTTTAGCCAAATCCCCTTTCTTTATCTAACCCTTCGGCACTGCAATGTATTTAGTTTGACATCTCCTCCCCAATCTCTTCCCTCTCCCTCCTCTTCCTCCTCTCCCCAGGAAGGGAGGGAAGGGTTCGTCCTCTATAAGTCCATCATTAGGAGGAGAAACTAAAGAATAGTTTTGACAGCATCTCAAATGGCTCTTTAGGTGCCCAATTTCAGAACAATGGAAAGAACTTGAACTGAACTACATACATATTTTTTGTGTTTGCATTTTTTGATTGTTTCTCTCTCTCTCTTCGATTCCCGCCCGGGGCGGATTTCATCCTGAAGGAATAAGGTTTGTTCTCGGAACGATAGAATATACCTTGTAGAATATAGGATAGACTAGAATAAAATACCTAAATAAAAAGGTGAGGAAAGAATGAACATTTTTCCAAGAGGTCGTATCGTCCCGAAATCAAAGAGAGAAAATGGTCAGGATAGAAGAAAGACACTGGCCTCGAGAATTACCTGTGTGATTACATATTTCGAAGCAATGAAACAACTGCTACATTAGACTCATGTGGTCTGTGATATAGCATGGCCAATGGGCCATCCCATCAGATGGGCAATAAACGACAATACTTCCCATTTAGGCGCTGGGTCAACACCCAATATTTGAATCCAATAACAGTAGTACCTACTTACCTACCTACCTACCTACTTAAGAAGGTATAAGAAGTAAGTACTTTGCATTTTTAGCTAAATCCCCTTTCTTTATCTAACCCTTCGGCACTGCAATGTATTTAGTTTGACATCTCCTCCCCAATCTCTTCCCTCTTCCTCCTCTCCCCAGGAAGGGAAGGAAGGGTTCGTCCTCTATAAGTCCATCATTAGGAGGAGAAAATAAAGAATAGTTTTGACAGCATCCCCTCCTCTCCCCAGGAAGGGAAGGAAGGGTTCGTCCTCTATAAGTCCATCATTATGAGGAGAAAATAAAGAATAGTTTTGACAGCATCTCAAATGGCTCTTTAGGTGCCCAATTTCAGAACAATGGAAAGAACTTGCACTGAACTACATACATATTTTTTGTATTTGCATTTTTTGATTGTCTCTCTCTCTCTTCGATTCCCGCCCGGGGCGGATTTCATCCTGAAGGAATAAGGTTTGTTCTCGGAACGGCTGGCTTTCTCCTATAGAGGGAAGACAGGATAGAAGACAGAGAGCCGTTCCTAGAACGATCCTTATCTCATGAGATTTTGACACATCTACTAAAATTTGCTACCTATTGTCCAGTAGTCCAGGGTAGGCAATGTACTTTCTCTCTCTCTCTCTTACTGTTTACATTATATCTCTCCCTAACCCCTCTTCCTCTTTACCTATCTACCTCTCTTTTTCTCTAGTCTCTCTCTTTTTTTCCTTATCCTTGTTTTCTCCCTCCCTCTTTCCCTCTCTCTCTCTCTCCTCCTTCACAAAGAATGCCTAGCTGAAGTAGCTGACACTATTAGATGAAAAATTCGTTTTGAGAATTACAATGAGAATATTACAAAAAGTTACAATAAATTTTTTCTTTGTAAGAAATAAATCATGTTACAGGGTGATATATGAAGTCAAGCTGTTCCTCAAGATTGAATTAAAACTATACTGGGTGGTTCATAAGGAAATTTATCACAATGTTTAGCTCTTTTTTGAGGGTCTGATTTCCGTCAGGGGCGAACTTTATCCTAAACAGATGAGGTTCGTTCTCGGAACGGCTTAAGGATCGTTCTCAGAATGGCTGGATTTCTTTCTATCCCGTCTTCCTTCTCTCTTCGATTTGGGGAAGATAGGACCTTAGCAGTTACAATTCTCTCTATTTAATATCTTATAAAAATCTCTTCTATTTTTCCATATTACTCCCTTTACGTTTGTACCTCTTTTCCTTTCTCTCTCTCTCTCCCTCTCTCTATCTCATTCTCTCTCTCTCTTTCTATTGTTCACACATAGGTATAGGTGTACGTTTAAGTGTGATGAAACCCACAGTAGTTTATATTCTGGATCTTTGTTTGTGCTATAACTTACAAAGGAAGAGAGAGAGGGACAGACAGCCAGATAGGGAGGGAGAGAGATAAAGGAAGAGAGAGAGAGAAAGAGAGAGAGAGAAGGAGAAAGAGAGACAGAAGGAGATAGAGAGAGTAGGGTAATTAAAAATAAGTTGTTGCAACAAAAAACATACTTTTTCCATATTACTCCCTTTCCGTTTGTACATCTTTTCCTTTCTCTCTCCTCTCTCCCTCTCTCTATCTCATTCTCTCTCTCTCTTTCTATTGTTCACACATATGTACCTATAGGTGTACGTTTAAGTGTGATGAAACCCACAGTAGTTAATATTCTGGATCTTCGTTTGTGCTATAACTTAAAAGGAAGAGAGAGAGGGACAGACAGCCAGACAGGGAGAGAGAGAGAGATAAAGGAAGAGAGAGAGAGAGAGAAGGAGAAAGAGAGACAGAGAGATAAAGGAAGAGAGAGAGAGAGAGAAGGAGAAAGAGAGACAGAAGGAGATAGAGAGAGTAGGGTAATTAAAAATAAGTTGTTGCAACAAAAAACATACTTAAACTCCCTTTCCGTTTGTACCTCTTTTCCTCTCTCTCTATCTCTCTCTCTCTCTCTCTCTCTCTCTCTCTTTCTATTGTTCACACATATAGGTGTACGTTGTGTGATGAAACCCACAGTAGTTAATATTCTGGATCTTTGTTTGTGCTATAACTTACAAAGGAGAGAGAGAGAGGGACAGACAGCCACACAGGGAGAGAGAGACAGAAGGAGAAAGAGAGATAGAGAGAGTAGGGTAATTAAAAATAAGTTGTTGCAACAAAAAACATACTTTCCCTTTGGGAAAACTTAGTTTTTTTTCTGGAAAAAGAGAAAAATGAAGTTCAGAAGAAATCTTGGGAAAAAATGAAAAATTTGTCTGCAGTATTTTTTTTTCTTTCTTTCATTTTTTCGAAGTTGATAAGGGGATGAACAGTGACCAAAATCAAAAATCGACCACAGATGCTACAAGCTACCCGCCTCCTAACATAAATTTCACCCAGTCCGGGTAGTGCCGGGAAATTTGGCACGCGATTGTCCAGCTGGTCACCCATCCGGATACTAACCTCGCGCAACGTTTCTTAACTTCAGTGACCCATGGAGGACTGGTGCATTCATCGTGCTATCGCCAATGGCTTCCACAATTAACAACATTACAGAATAAATAGGCAACATAACAGACACATGTTCAAGTTCTAAATGCAAAGAACGCCAATATTATCTAACCTACCGGGAATCGAACCCGGACCTTCCAACTGACTAGGCCGGAAATGTGTCCTCAATAGAATGTGCATCCCTTGAGTTGCATTTTCAGAAAGAATATAAATTCAAAGGCTGGAAAAAGGAAATGTTTTTTTTACATTAAAAAAATGCTTGAAATTTATTATTTGAGAAAAAAACGGGAGAAATTCTTAGGCAACATTTTTTTCCAATTTTCTCTCTTTTTTCATTTATTTTTTGTGCCCATGTTTTTTTTTTTTTTTTTTTTTTTTTTTTTTTTTAATTTTTTTTTGCTCCCCCTTTTTTTTTCCCCTATTGGTCGACTTTCCAGAAAGAAGGGCCTATGTTATTTTTGCTACAATAATTGGTATAAGTAGGGCCATCAACCTCAGTGGTGTAGTGGTTAGCACCGTGGACTTCGGATCTGGAGGTTGGTGGTTCGAGTCCTAGTCAAGTCATAAAATTTAGCGTAGTGCATTAAGCAGGGAACAACATTTGTGACAAGCATTTATGCTCAACACAATTAAAATTCCTATTAATTATCTTATTATCCTCACTTTTCGATTTGACATAATTTTACTATTAGTGGATGTGCCAACACAACTGTTTGAAAAAAATCGAGTGAGCATCAAGAAAACCAGAGTGCGCTGCTTACGGTTTCTACGGCAAGGAGGAAACAGATTTCAACAAATTAGTTATGATGGTAAGTTTACCTAAGTGGCTAAAAAGTTGGCTTTTTTTAAGAAGTTTGAAAAAAATAATGGTAACTAACTCCTCCGGTCTTATATCGTCCCGAAAACGAAGAGATAATGAATAAGAAAGAGCAGGATAGTGAGAAAAGCCTGAAGTTCTAAGAACGACACTTTAAACCTATACTTTTACTAAACTTATCTTTGCCAGTAGCCCAGTTAGCTTGGAAGGTAGAGTGCCCGCCTTTTAAGTGCTAGGTCTCGGGTTCGATAACCACCCGGTCCGGACTTTATTCTGAACAGAACGGCTGGCTTTCTACTATCCTGACATCCTTCTCTCTTCGATTTCAGGACGATCAGACTGGCAGGAAGTTTTTTCGATGGAAAGAAAGGACTCCAGTGGCGTAGTTACGGAGTGAGAAATTATGAAGACTAACTAATTAAAGGATATTCAAGTTGAGGAGTCCCCACTGATAAGTTAAGGAGTCCCCACTGATTAGTTGATTAGTCCCCACTAATAAGTTGAAGAGTCCCCACTGATAAATTGAGGAGTCCCCACTGATAAGTTGAGGAGTCCCCACTGATAAGTTAAGGAATAAGGAGTCCCCACTGATAAGTTAAAGAGTCCCCACTGATAAGTTGAGCAGTCCCCACTGATAAGTTGAAGAGTCCCCACTAATTAATTGATTAGTCCCCACTAATAAGTTGAAGAGTCCCCACTGATAAGTTATTGAGGAGTCCCCACTGATAAGTTGAGGAGTCCCCACTGGAAAAACGCAACGAGTTTTGGGTGTGAGTTGATGTTTGAGAAAAAAGGAAAGAGGAAGGGGGAAAACAAGATGAAGAAGAAATAGGAGGAGGAGGAGAGGAAGAAGGAAGAAAACAAGGGTGTGTAGGAGAGAGAGAGAGAGAGGAGTTTATTTTGTATAAAAGGAAATGATGTGTTTCACAGTAAATTATTTTCCCTCTCTCTCTTTCTCTCCTTCTTATTCACCTCCTCTCCTTTCCTTCTTCTTCTTCTTCTTCTTCTTCTTCTTCTTCTTCTTCTTCTTCTTCCTGTAGGAATGGGTAAAGTTGTGCAATTATAAGGACCTATCCTAACACAGACTTCATTAGCTAATTTTACGGGAGTATTAGGTTTTGGCTGGCACGTGGGAGAACCGGGTTCGAATTCCTCTCTTTTCCCTCTTCTTCTTCTTCTTCTTCTTCTTCTTCTTCTTCTTCTTCTTCTTCTTCTTCTTCTTCTTCTTCTTCTTCTTCTTTTCTTGAGGTGCCGTCTCCGTTCCGGAGGTTGGCAAACATCATGGTTATTCTACACGTTATCCATAACGTATAGAAGTATTAGACTGTAGGAATGGGTAAAGTTGTGCAATTACAAGGACCTATCCTAACACAGACTTCATTAGCTAATTTTACGGGAGTATTAGGTTTTGGCTGGCACGTGGGAGAACCGGGTTCGAATTTCTTTTCCTTCTTCTTCTTCTTCTTCTTCCTGTAGGAATGGGTAAAGTTGTGCAATTTCAAGGACCTATCCTAACACAGACTTCATTAGCTAATTTTACGGGAGTATTAGGTTTTGGCTGGCACGTGGGAGAACCGGGTTCGAATTCCCACGGTGGCAGAAAAACTTGAGAGGACTTTTAGATTTAGTAGGTATTTGGATTTCAGGTCCCACTTAAGTTTGTCGACCACACTTGAGTGGGAAAAGACGGAAGAAGCAGAATGATTGAATTCCAAACTGCAGTGCGCATTCAGCAATCTCCACTAATACGTATTTTTGGGAATGTATGTTAGTTAAGTTTGTCGACCACACTTGAGTGGGAAAAGACGGAAGAAGCAGAATGATTGAATTCCAAACTGCACTGCGCATTCAGCAATCTCCACTAATACGTATTTTTGGGAATGTATGTTAACTTTACAGCTAATTTAGTGGATAGATATATTAGTGTAGGTATTACCTTAGATGCCTTTTCTACTTACCTCTCTTTTTTCTTCTCTCTCTCTCTCTCTCTCTCTCTCTCTCTCTCTCTCTCTCT
>NW_007379085.1:0-4268 GCF_000475195.1 Diaphorina citri
CAAGAGAACTATCTGCTTTGAAAAAACACGTAAAAAGGTGTCATTCATAAGTTGTCCGCTTTTCAAATGTCTGAATTTCATAGAAAAAAGTTGTTGAGAATATGTACCTATTTAATTCCACAGTTTTCTTTCATATTTCTTCCCTCCCCTTCCACATATTTCAATAACTCCCTTCAAAAAGTAAATATTATTGTTAAAGTGATATTTTCCTTCCAGAACAAATGTGTATTCATTGCGATCAGCGTCAATCCTCCGACATAATAAAGCTCATGAATCATTGTAAAACATGTTCCGGAATGACGAGACCAGATGCATTTCGTTACAAATTTGTTTGCTTCAGATGCTGTTATTTTTCGTACAAACACTCCAATATGAAAGCTCATTTAAATGTACATTTCGGAGAGAGACCATATGTTTGCCAGATTTGCTACCACATCACCGGAAGAAGATGTTCAGCTTTGAGCAATCATATGAATCGATGTCATTTTTAATATTTGAGTTTAATATTTTTTTGAAAAGACAAAAATAAAGTGTACCTAAGCTTTTTTAAAAATAGTTTTATAGACACTCTTGTTGTTCATACTCGTAGATACCTACATGTTCATAAAAAAAGAAGACAATAACACTTCTTGAACTTTAGCTTTTAAACTTTTTGATAATCAAACAGTATAGCCTGGCACACACTAAAAAAGTAAATCAGGCTTTTTTTGTGAGGAGGAAAATCTTTTTGATTTCTCTAGTATAGCTAGAGGGTATGCTGGAGTCACGGCTCAGGGTATGGTGTTTCGCCCTTTTGTGGCACCATTCTTGACCGCTCAACCCGCTAAAAACCTCCCCGATCTTCTTTGTTATTCCCGGAACAACGGTGGTAGTTCGTCAGGTAGTAAATCAGGCTATGAGTAACTTTGTTGCTTTGTTCACATCCAACAACAAACTCGCACAGTCTAAACAACACTTTTAGAGAAAAAAAAAAAAACAATGTAACTATCTCAGTTACTACAGTAAAATTATTTTATTTGCTTCTCAGATCAGACGAGTCAGACGTGCATCCATTGCAAACTACCTCAATCCAGCGACGTAAACACACTTGTAGACCATTGTAGAAATTGCCCTCGAATGGTGAGATCGGATCCATTTCGTTACAAATTCGTTTGCTACGGATGCTCTTATTTCACCTACAACGTTGGCAATATCAAAAAACATTTGAACATACACTTGGGAGAGAAACCATACGTTTGCCGAATTTGTAACTATAGTGCTAGAGAGTCTCAATCTTTGAAAGTTCACATGAAAAAGTATCATTCGTGAGAATCGTGAGTTTTCCATGATAATAATGTTTGTTGTTTTCTATAAAATAATCTCTTCAAGTAATCATTTCATTGTGGTTTGTTTGTAACATGATTTACATGATCTCTTTAATGTCAGTTCTCACAAGATCAATAGGTTTAGTATCCAGTAGTGTTTTTGAGAGTACAAGGAATGAAGATTGAAGAGACAGAATCCACACCGTTTGGATTTTGGAGATAGAGATTATTTTATAAAGCTGATGTCCAAAGTTGTTCCAAGTTTGTCTTAAATGGATGTTGACAAATTAGTATCATTTGTGCAAATTCCAGAGTTTCATCAATGAACATTATTTATAATGTATTCCAAAAATTAGTTATATCTTCTAGTGATCTAGTAATTGTAAATAAATAATGATTATACAAATTAAAATTCTGATCTTTTGAGTGATCTTATAAATCTGATATTTTCTAGCCCCCAGCCAATTCGAATCTAACCCACCACTTTCTTTTACAGAAATCGGCATTGGCAAATTACAATGTACATTTTGTGACCTTGGCTTGAGTAGAAACATCAACGAGATTCTGGATCACAAATGTACCGAGGATCTGCACCAGTTTCAATGTTGTATCTGTAACAATGTGTTCAAGTGCAAGTGGTTGCTCAAACGCCACCTGTTCAAACACACAGGAGATAAGCTGTACTCCTGCCATTATTGCGACTATCGAAGTGCCTATACGTGCGACATTAAGAAGCATACGAGAAACCATACGGGCGAGAGACCGTATAAATGCGAGTTCTGTGCGTACGCGGGGAAAACCGCGTGGCACTTGAAATTACACGTTGGTCGTATCCATGTCTGTGATGATGCTCGTAAACTATGGTGGGAAATAAAAAGGGTTTCCTAGTTTTCGTTCTATGAAAACGATGGTCGAGATAGTCTAGCTCTAGATACATATCCCTACATTTTTCCGAGGAGAACACCAAAGTGACAGGGACATGGAGGATGCTTCAAATTTCAAAATACATATTTGAGCTTGAAAAGTGGAGCTGGGAGTATTTCTTTTTCTCTTAATTAATGCTCTTTAAGTTTGGTAGAACCCACTATCGACAAGGGCAACCATAGATTTATCATCAATATTAATTCTGGCAGTGCAATAGTCCTAAATTAAAATGGACGCGGCACACATAAGGGATCAGGAAGAGACCGCCTTAACATAATAATAAAATATTAATTCTGGATGGGAAAATGGAGGTATGGATGGAAAAATGGGAAAATGAAACAACAAGAGGCCAATGGACAAAGAGAATAATAAAGAATGCAAAAGAATGGGTGGAGAGGAAATATGGGTGTGTTACATATGAAATGAGCCAATTTTTAACAGGACACGGAAATTTCGGCACATATCTTAAGCGAATGAGAAAAGTAAGAACAGTAAGATGCCAATATTGTGAGTATGAACAGGATAACCCATGCCATACCTTCTTTGGATGTCAGAGATTCAACGAAGCAAGGCAGGAATGCTACAGGAGGATAGGAAGAGAATTGAGTCCGGATAAATATATGTGGGGATGATCAGGAAAATAATAAGGATTAAGGAGGCAGACGGTCGATTAAGTGCACAACAATAATAAAAGAGAATAAAAAGCACCGCACTTGAAGTAATGTCTTCGTTTCCGAGTGCGGTCATAGCTTTTTTTTAAAAAAAAAAAAAAAAAAAAAAAAAAAAAAAAAAAACACATTAATTCTGGGTAGAACTAGAATAGGGGGTTCTTTGATCAATCATTAAATGAGTCTTTTATCATTACAAACATAATAAATTGTATTGAAGAAATATTTTAACGTTTGTTTGTAGAAATTTTGTCACCATATTTGTTATAAAGTGATAAATTATAATTTTAGAGAATTATAATCTCGTATCGTCAGCTTAATGGACCAGGTCTGCGCTTACTTCTCACTCCTTAGGGCTAGCGAGCAAGCATAGGTCCGCATGGGTTTGGCTGGTGTATTGACCCACTTTTTACTTTGACTAGGTAGCACATCATACCAGGAATAATGTTCTTCTTATCTGTCACGCCTTGTAATTTACTAGGAGAGCGATCGTACCGATTTCTCTCCGTGAGCTATCGTGTGCGCTTCTTTTGTTTTTTATTGACGAGTTTAACTTGAAAGGTTTAAAGAAGGGATTAGGAAAATCCACCCCGCTTTACTCGAAGTCTTCTCTCCCTTTTAGCAGAGCGTGCGGGCTGGCTTTCCTTTTATGCAGGATTTTAACTTGAAGTTTTAAAAGAAGGGGATAGATGGTCCACCGCCCTTTACTCGAAGTCTTCTCGCCCTTTAGCCGAAGCGCGTGGGGGCTTTCCTTGTGTGCAAGAGTTTAGAATGAAGGAGTTTAGGTGAAGAGAAGGGATGGAGCGTTCCTCCCCCTTTTACTCGGAAGAGTCTTCTCCCCTTTGAGTCTCTCTAGCTCTCCTTTTATGCGTTTTACCTGAAGGCTTAAAGAAAGGATATTACATAAGTAGTAGGGAACACACGGCCGCCAGGTAAAAACATTCCCTATAAGGGGGATCACCGTAGAGAAGGACTAGGAGGACACACGGGCGCACAGGGTAAAGACAAATTCCCTGATAAGGAATGGATTCCATCTTTGGACAACGGACTGAGCCGATCGTGCACGCAAGCGTTGGACTTGCGGTAGGAGCAATGCCATGACCTGTAAGTCTTGTGACCTGTCTAAGCTAAGAACCGGCGATCAAGTATGAACTCCACTGGACATAAGGATCCCTCGAACAAAGAACATGACAAATGAAAACGTGCGTGCGAAGGTGTGCGTCTCCAAGCCACCACCGGCGTACCAGGCGTCGACTTGAAAGCACCACGGGCAACTTGCTTAATACAAGAAGAACTTTGTCTAAACGTGCGTGTACGGCGTCAGACTCAACGGTTCAGACCTTCTCGATCAACTTAGTCTTACAATTACGAG
>NW_007379085.1:6805-64454 GCF_000475195.1 Diaphorina citri
TGTATGAATAACAGGGTCACCTCGAGAAGGATGTGGCTTTTCACCACGCATCTACGGTCTTGGTTAATGAGAGGCTATAAGAGGCGCATCATTTAACCCTATGGCTTGTGAGGACCAGTCAACAGTCAACCCGTTGAAAGGTACTACCTCTCCAAATACCATTTTCGACCCCACATAAATACCATTTTCGACCCGTATGTATGTATGTATGTATGTATGTATGTACCATGGGGTCGAAAATGGTACATACATACATACATACATACATACATACATACATACATACATACATACATACATACATACATACATACATACATACAACAAAAATACATACATACATACATACATACATACATACATACATACATACATACATACATACATACATACATACATACATACATACATAAAAACATACATACATACATACATACATACATAGACCATGGGCTAAAAATCACTTTTTTGACATCAGGGGATCCCAAAACGGATATTTCCAACCATTTCCCGATTTTGAAAATTTGGACCGATTGCAATACTTTCATTACTAGTATAGCTCCGCTAAACTGTAGTAATAGAAAGTAAAAAATCTGGTGTGAACATCACACGACTTTCTATTACATTTGCAGAATACGTAAGTATTTGAAAAGAAATTTATTCTTCTTTCAGATGAGAATGATCAGATATGTGTTCATTGCAATGAAGTTCTATCCAGGGATTTACACAAGCTTATTGAGCATTGTAAAACATGTCCTGAAATGACAAGACCTGATACATATCATTACAGATTTGTTTGCTACAGCTGCTCTTATTACACCGACAGACATTATTCTTTCAAAAATCATGTAAATAAACATTTAGGAGTAAACCCCTATGTTTGCCCGATTTGTAATCACAGATGTAGAAGATTCTCTTCTTTGAACATTCACATGAAAAAAAATCACTCGTCATCTGATTATACATTTCGTTCTGTTGTTGTACGCTCTGTTGATTGAAAATTCACATAGGAAAACGTCACTCGTAAGTTTCTGAGTTGCAAATGCAAATTCTTGTAAATAAAAAACTGCTGCAAATGCAAGAACTTACAGAAAAAAATATCGAGAACGATGGACTTTGAATCTGGAGGTCGGTGGTTCGAGTACAAGTCAAGTCATAAAATTTAGTGTAGTGTATTAAGCGGGTATTTTTAACAAACATTCATGCTTAATCCAGTTACCCAGTTGATTATTATTATAATTATTATTATTATTATTATTATTATTATTATTATTATTATTATTATTCGTTATCAAAATAAATCCTATAAATGTTGTTAAGCGCGAAAGATCATTTTTAATGTGTGTTTTTACTTTTTATTACACAGCTACTGCGGAATAAACGAAGGGCTTTAATGCATGGATATTTTCCAGTCATTTTCCTCTACATTTTCCTTTCCACTATAGTTATTTTCCAATCTTTTTTCAGAACGAGTCGTATCATGGGCACCTTTACCGGCGAATCCTTCGGGCAAGTTCACTTGTGATGCGTGTGGCAGACAGTACAAACATAAGCGACATATGTATTCTCACAAGAAAGACGAGTGTGGACAAGAGCCGAGGTTTGAATGTCCCCATTGTCCCTACAGAGCGAAGCGGAGATCTTCCCTTAAGTCCCATATTTGGGCACCTTTACCGGCGAATCCTTCGGGCAAGTTCACTTGTGATTTGTGTGGCAGACAGTACAAACATAAGCGACATATGCTTTCTCACATGAAAGACGAGTGTGGACAAGAGCCGAGGTTTGAATGTCCCCATTGTCCCTACAGAGCGAAGCGGAGATCTTCCCTTAAGTCCCATATTTCTATTCGACACTACTGAATTGAATTTTTCTTTTTATTTTAAATACGTATTATAACAAACTTCTGAATCACACTGAACTAATTGAACTATATTCACATGATAATTCAAACCTCGTGTCCTGTCGACGAACGGAAATCTTTCTAACTCTGGATGAAGATGAATCAGTGTTCTCTTGAACAAAAAAAGAATATTTTATCGAAACTGTAATCAGAAAGGTGCAATAGTAAGAAGTGACTGCTGCGGCAAATCCTACAAGAATCGCAACCTACGGGACCGCCACCGCAAGACGGAGTGCGGCCGCGCGGACCGCGGGAACGGGCCAATCATACGCTGCCCGCTGTGCGCGTACGAGTCGGCGGAAATGACGGACTTCCGTACGCATTTCATTATGAAGCACAATGCGCTGACGCCGGCCCGGTCCAGTGTGCGCGACCCCGATGATGAGACCGAGTATGCTCTGGGCGTGTAGTTGCCCAGTGGGAATCCGCACCGGGGCACTTATTTTCCGACTTTGTATTTATGTGCTTTATTTATTATTTTTTCAGTACAATAAGATATAATATGTACATACCTACATAGATTAATTGTAGAGAGAAACAATCAATAAGAATTTATTGATGAGCTGTCCAGAGTCTGGGTTGCCAGACTCTGGACAGCTAAGAGATAGAGATAGTAATAAGAGATCAAAAAACATTGGTCCCTCGTTTTAAGAGGTTGTTATATCAATTTCACTTTTTGCCTTAAACAAATTGTATTTATTTATTTAAACATATAAAAAAAAAAAAATCTCGAAAATTTCTCCTCTCCGGTTGAGACCATTTGTATGTAAAAATTACTCATGCCACAGAATCAAAGGGATTATAATTTCCACAAAGAAAAGTTAAGTTAAGAATCCGTAGTATATTTTATGTAAATATATTTACATGTTTTACTCTTTACTCCACGGAAGTGCATGGAATTTGAAATAAATTATGTCGTTTGTATAAAATAAAATCGTGTCGTGGTTATTTTGACTTTTTTTCATTTTAGTGACTATGGTTTTACTCTCCATTCGACGACAAGCTATCAGCATACTCACATTAAATTCACCCAGCCTGAGTGGGGCCGGGAAAAGCCAGCAGTATGTGATTGTCCAAATGGTGTATGCGGATACTAACCACGCGCCTCGTTTGCTTAACCTCAGTGATCCATTTAGGAACTGATTATTTAACGCGCTTTCGCCGCTACCTTAGCGGAATTCAAAGGAACATTGTACTCATTTGTAATTGAAAGGAACGCTCCCCTCCCTTTTCTCTCTCCCTCTGTTCAGAGAGAGAGAGAGAGGTTTTGTTGTTATAAGAGAGAGAGCTATTGTTAAAGTGATATTTTCCTTCCAGAACAAATGTGTATTCATTGCGATCAGCGTCAATCCTCCGACATAAATAAGCTCATGAATCATTGTAAAACATGTTCCGGAATGACGAGACCAGATGCATTTCGTTACAAATTTGTTTGCTTCAGATGCTGTTATTTTTCGTACAAACACTCCAATATGAAAGCTCATTTAAATGTACATTTCGGAGAGAGACCATATGTTTGCCAGATTTGCTACCACATCACCGGAAGAAGATGTTCAGCTTTGAGCAATCATATGAATCGATGTCATTTTTAATATTTGAGTTTAATATTTTTTTGAAAAGACAAAAATAAAGTGTACCTAAGCTTTTTTAAAAATAGTTTTATAGACACTCTTGTTGTTCATACTCGTAGATACCTACATGTTCATAAAAAAAGAAGACAATAACACTTCTTGAACTTTAGCTTTTAAACTTTTTGATAATCAAACAGTATAGCCTGGCACACACTAAAAAAGTAAATCAGGCTTTTTTTGTGAGGAGGAAAATCTTTTTGATTTCTCTAGTATAGCTAGAGGGTATGCTGGAGTCACGGCTCAGGGTATGGTGTTTCGCCCTTTTGTGGCACCATTCTTGACCGCTCAACCCGCTAAAAACCTCCCCGATCTTCTTTGTTATTCCCGGAACAACGGTGGTAGTTCGTCAGGTAGTAAATCAGGCTATGAGTAACTTTGTTGCTTTGTTCACATCCAACAACAAACTCGCACAGTCTAAACAACACTTTTAGAGAAAAAAAAAAAAAACAATGTAACTATCTCAGTTACTACAGTAAAATTATTTTATTTGCTTCTCAGATCAGACGAGTCAGACGTGCATCCATTGCAAACTACCTCAATCCAGCGACGTAAACACACTTGTAGACCATTGTAGAAATTGCCCTCGAATGGTGAGATCGGATCCATTTCGTTACAAATTCGTTTGCTACGGATGCTCTTATTTCACCTACAACGTTGGCAATATCAAAAAACATTTGAACATACACTTGGGAGAGAAACCATACGTTTGCCGAATTTGTAACTATAGTGCTAGAGAGTCTCAATCTTTGAAAGTTCACATGAAAAAGTATCATTCGTGAGAATCGTGAGTTTTCCATGATAATAATGTTTGTTGTTTTCTATAAAATAATCTCTTCAAGTAATCATTTCATTGTGGTTTGTTTGTAACATGATTTACATGATCTCTTTAATGTCAGTTCTCACAAGATCAATAGGTTTAGTATCCAGTAGTGTTTTTGAGAGTACAAGGAATGAAGATTGAAGAGACAGAATCCACACCGTTTGGATTTTGGAGATAGAGATTATTTTATAAAGCTGATGTCCAAAGTTGTTCCAAGTTTGTCTTAAATGGATGTTGACAAATTAGTATCATTTGTGCAAATTCCAGAGTTTCATCAATGAACATTATTTATAATGTATTCCAAAAATTAGTTATATCTTCTAGTGATCTAGTAATTGTAAATAAATAATGATTATACAAATTAAAATTCTGATCTTTTGAGTGATCTTATAAATCTGATATTTTCTAGCCCCCAGCCAATTCGAATCTAACCCACCACTTTCTTTTACAGAAATCGGCATTGGCAAATTACAATGTACATTTTGTGACCTTGGCTTGAGTAGAAACATCAACGAGATTCTGGATCACAAATGTACCGAGGATCTGCACCAGTTTCAATGTTGTATCTGTAACAATGTGTTCAAGTGCAAGTGGTTGCTCAAACGCCACCTGTTCAAACACACAGGAGATAAGCTGTACTCCTGCCATTATTGCGATTATCGAAGTGCCTATACGTGCGACATTAAGAAGCATACGAGAAACCATACGGGCGAGAGACCGTATAAATGCGAGTTCTGTGCGTACGCGGGGAAAACCGCGTGGCACTTGAAATTACACGTTGGTCGTATCCATGTCTGTGATGATGCTCGTAAACTATGGTGGGAAATAAAAAGGGTTTCCTAGTTTTCGTTCTATGAAAACGATGGTCGAGATAGTCTAGCTCTAGATATCCCTACATTTTTCCGAAGAGAACACCAAAGTGACAGGGACATGGAGGATGCTTCAAATTTCAAAATACATATTTGAGCTTGAAACATATCCCTACATTTTTCCGAGGAGAACACCAAAGTGACAGGGACATGGAGGATGCTTCAAATTTCAAAATACATATTTGAGCTTGAAAAGTGGAGCTGGGAGTATTTCTTTTTCTCTTAATTAATGCTCTTTAAGTTTGGTAGAACCCACTATCGACAAGGGCAACCATAGATTTATCATCAATATTAATTCTGGCAGTGCAATAGTCCTAAATTAAAATGGACGCGGCACACATAAGGGATCAGGAAGAGACCGCCTTAACATAATAATAAAATATTAATTCTGGATGGGAAAATGGAGGTATGGATGGAAAAATGGGAAAATGAAACAACAAGAGGCCAATGGACAAAGAGAATAATAAAGAATGCAAAAGAATGGGTGGAGAGGAAATATGGGTGTGTTACATATGAAATGAGCCAATTTTTAACAGGACACGGAAATTTCGGCACATATCTTAAGCGAATGAGAAAAGTAAGAACAGTAAGATGCCAATATTGTGAGTATGAACAGGATAACCCATGCCATACCTTCTTTGGATGTCAGAGATTCAACGAAGCAAGGCAGGAATGCTACAGGAGGATAGGAAGAGAATTGAGTCCGGAGTTGTGGATTATAGCCGCATTCGATTATGTGACTTTTGTTTTATAGTCAACATGGTTGAACGGGACTTTAAATTTAACGATCGAACATGGTGGAGAGGCTATTCGAAGAGCCGGCTGAACCAATGGGATTCTGCTTTGGACGTCCACAAAGCTAAATCTTACAATCTGATTGGTTCAGCCATGTTAACTATAAAAAGAAAGTAAAAAAGTCACATAATCAAATGCGACTTATTTTGGGCTTAAAGGTGTCTCTACACATAGTCGACATCGTACGTAAATCGACCATCGATCGACGAGGTGAAGAGGTGAAGCATTTTGTCAAGGCAGTGTGGACGGTTCAGTCGACATCGACCGTCGACTATGTGTGGACATACATTTACATTCCAGGAATCAGTTTACCGATAACCCCTTAACCTTTTTTTTATTATTTTTTTTTTTTATATTTCATTGATACAATTAAATTGAAATCTAGATATTTAGACTTTGTTGAATAGTTAGACTTACGTCTAACTTTGTATATTTCATTGATACAATTAAATTGAAATCTAGATATTTAGACTTTGTTGAATAGTTAGACTTACGTCTAACTTTGGTTCCTCCTCCTCCTCCTCCTTTTCTTCTTCTTCTTCCTCTTCTTATTCTTCGTCTTCTTGTTCTTCCTTCCTCTGAAGCTTCATCAAGATTACTATACTAGTCACGATTTAAGGATTTAAATCACTGAGGAACCTCTGTAGTTCAAAAGATTAGACCTCGAATTTTTTTTATCCAATTTCCTTGTTTTTTTTTTAAGTGAAGTGTGAACATTTATTTCAGTTTGAAAAATACACAATACATCATTAAATTGAATGACACTTTTTTTTATCCAATGTCTCAGATTTTTTTTCCTCAGATTTTTTTAATCCAATTTCCTTTTTGCTTTTTTTTAAGTGAAGTGTGAACATTTATTTCAGTTTGAAAAATACACAATACATCATTAAATTGAATGACAATTTTATCTCTTCTTTCTTTTTTCAAATAATAAAATACAAATTATTTGTGTTCAAAGTTAAAACCGAACTTATTGACCGTTAGGAGTAGAATAAGTAAGCGATTACATTTATTTTATCTAGTCATTTTCAAATTCCTATTTTTATTATTATTTAAAAAAATTAAAAATGCCTACCCCGAATTGTATACCCAAAGCAAAAATTAGAAATGTCTTTGTCCACATTCCTTTATTTAAAGTGTTTAATTTCTTCAAACTGTGTGCAATTGTGCATTGTGCCAGCTGCGGCCGCTTCTAGTTATCGGATTAATTCTGAACTTCTTCATTCTTCCAGACAACTTCCTCTACCGAGGCCGAGTCGAAACACCATTCCCCTGGGTACGAATGGAAACCATGTTCCCATGCGACGGTTGCGGCAAAGAGTACAAAGCGCGAAGCTCGCGAGACCGACATAAGAAGTTCGAATGTGGACGAACCCCTCAATACCAGTGTCCACATTGTCCGTACAGGGCCAAACAGAAGATTAACCTCAAAACCCACGTCAACATCAAACATTCGAAACTCTCGAAAGGGTAGTCTGGACGCACCTTTGTTTTGTGGATTATAGCCGCATTCGATTATGTGATATTTTTTATAGTCAACATGGTTGAACGGGACTTTAAATTTAACGATCGAACATGGTGGAGAGGCTATTCGAAGAGTCGGCTGAACCAATGAGATTCCGCTTTGGACGTCCACAAAGCTGAATCTTACAATCTGATTGGTTCAGCCATGTTAACTATAAAAAGAAAGTAAAAAAGTCACATAATCAAATACGACTTATTTTGGGCTTAAAGGTTTCTCTACACATAGTCGACATCGTACGTAAATCGACCATCGATCGACGAGGTGAAGAGGTGAAGCATATTGTCAAGGCAGTGTGGACGGTTCAGTCGACATCGACCGTCGACTATGTGTGGACATACATTTACATTCCACGAATCAGTTTACCGATAACCCCTTAACCTTTTATTTTTTTATATTTAATTGATACAATTAAATTGAAATCTAGATATTTAGACTTTGTTGAATAGTTAGACTTACGTCTAACTTTGCTTCCTCCTCCTTTTCTTCTTCTTCTTCCTCTTCTTATTCTTACTCTTCGTCTTCTTGTTCTTCCTTCCTCTGAAGCTTCATCAAGATTACTATTACTATACTAGTCGCGATTTAAGGATTTAAATCACTGAGGAACCTCTGTAGTTCAAAAGATTAGACCTCAAATTTTTTTTATCCAATTTCCTTGTTTTTTTTTTTAAGTGAAGTGTGAACATTTATTTCAGTTTGAAAAATACACAATACATCATTAAATTGAATGACAATTTTTTTTATCCAATGTCTCGGATTTTTTTTCCTCAGATTTTTTTAATCCAATTTCCTTTTTGCTTTTTTTTTAAGTGAAGTGTGAACATTTATTTCAGTTTTAAAAAAACACAATACATCATTAAATTGAATGACAATTTTATCTCTCCTTTATTTTTTCAAATAATAAAATACAAATTATTTGTGTTCAAAGTTAAAACCGAACTTATTGACCGTTAGGAGTAGAATAAGTAAGCGATTAGGTTCAGTGAAAAAGCATCTTTCCCAAGGATTTTATATCAAACATTATTCTTTTTGTTTTGTACTCTCTCCTCTTCATATTATTATTATTTTTTTAATTAATCAGGGTTGTTCAATTACTCTAATTATAATACGTGTTTCCCATAATATGTCAAAATGTACATGAGAGCTTGGTTAGACTGCGGGGGTAAAGGGACTTTTCAGTCCTATCCCAGCAGGATAAACAAGGTATATTCTATTCTACTCATCTTTACCTTCCAGAAATCGTGAATATGGGAACTTTCAAGTGCGTCCATTGCAAAGAGCTAATCCGTCAGGAGCTCCTGATACTACATTGCAAAGAATGTGACTGCGTGAGTCGACCTGACGCTACGTACAACTATGTTTGTTTCGCGTGTAAGCATCACTCGAACGTTCGTACCAACATGCTCTATCACATTCGGACACACACGGGCGAGAACCCATTTAAATGCAGCTTCTGTCCGTATAAATGCAAAGGCATCCCGCACCTCAAGCAGCACATACAACGGAAACATCTGTCGTAGTTGGGTTGTCCAGTTCGATTTGATTGAACTCAAAATTCGAACGAGTTGATCGGACTGAATTCAAAAGAAGTAAATGTTATTATTTTATATAGTACTAATGTTGGATATTATACTAGGCTTTTTTACAGTTCGTTTAGTGTGCAAATCGAGGAGAAGAAGAAGAAGAAAGAAAAAAAAAAAACATCCGACGATAGTGGTAAAACATGTGACATGGTGACCTTGTTGAAAACCATTTACTGAATTGTTATTATTTTACAAGTTTACCAAGTTGTTATTAGCTAGGCTTTGTTACAGTTCGTTTAGTGTGCAAATTAAGAAGAATAAAACATCCGATGATAGTGGTAAAACATGTGACATGGTGACCTTGTTGAAAACCATTTACTGAATTGTTATTATTTTACAAGTTTACCAAGTTGTTATTATGTTACAAGTTTACTGAGTTGTTATTATTATTTTACAAAATGACAGCAAAATAGTCGAAAAAGTCTGCCAAATCACTGCTTATTATTTAGCTTGTATGTACATCATTACCGTATCTCATTTTCAGATTAATTTATTACTAATAAAATATTATAGATTATTGTACAATTGTACGTGATATTGTTAAGTTTAGAATTTAGATTTTTAGTTTATACTGTATTGATTTTGTTTTCTACGTGCATTTCCACTTTCTGTCAATTTTGTTCCAATTTTAAATTATTTGTTTTATAGATTTTTCATATATTTTAACAAACTCTTGTTTAAGTGCCTACTTACGTGCAATGGTTTCTCCCATTTGTTAAATAAATGGTTTTCCCCATTTCCATTTTCTATCAATTTTGTTCCAATTTTAAATTATTTGTTTTGTAGATTTTTCATATATTTTAACAAACTCTTGTTTAAGTGCCTACTTACGTGCAATGGTTTCTCCCATTTGTTAAATAAATGGTTTTCCCCCTCGTTATCAAAATAAATCCTATAAATGTTGTTAAGCGCGAAAGATCATTTTTAATGTGTGTTTTTACTTTTTATTACACAGCTACTGCGGAATAAACGAAGGGCTTTAATGCATGGGTATTTTCCAGTCATTTTCCTCTACATTTTCCTTTCCACTATAGTTATTTTCCAATCTTTTTCAGAACGAGTCGTATTAATGGGCACCTTTACCGGCGAATCCTTCGGGCAAGTTCACTTGTGATGCGTGTGGCAGACAGTACAAACATAAGCGACATATGGCTATATCTCACATGAAAGACGGAGTGTGGCCAAGAGGCCCGAGGTTTGAATGTTCCCCATTGTCCCTACAGAGCGAAGCGGAGATCTTCCCTTAAGTCCCCATATTTTCTATTCGACACTACTGAATTGAATTTTTCTTTTTATTTTAAATACGTATTATATACAAACTTCTGAATCACTGACTAATTGAAACTATATTCACATGATAATTCCAAACCCTCGTGTCCTGTCGACGAACGGAAATCTTTCTAACTCTGGATGAAGATGAATCAGTGTTCTCTTGAACAAAAAAAGAATATTTTATCGAAACTGTAATCAGAAAGGTGCAATAGTAAGAAGTGACGCTGAAGGTATCTGTTGCTAACCTCGCAAACAAGAACATAATATTATATTTTACCGTATCTAAAAATTTATTTATCAACATAATACATTAATTTTAATATTTATTATAATAATTATTTTTTTATAAATATGAGTAACTACCAGTGCTTTATTTAGACTGTTTTAGCACACACGTCCCCAGGTGTTGACAAACTCGGGCCTGTCAGTCGGTCTGAGGGGTGGCGCTCATAACAGAGCATATTAGTGTACTATCAAACACAGTAACATCGAATTCAACAATGCATTCACACTTGATTTCAGACACTATCTGCATCCATTGCAATTACTTTCAATCTTCAGACTTGAATGACCTTATGGACCATTGCAGATTCTGCGCTTCCATGGCTCGACCTGACCCGAAGCGCTATAGATTTGTTTGCTATGGGTGTAAATCGTTCCATACCTATCTCAAGGGGAATATAAAGCGACATATTTCGATTCATTGTGGCCGAAAACCGTTCGCGTGTAACTATTGCGACTACAGGGCCGTGGAAAAGGGGCATGTGATGGTTCACATAAGATCTCGTCACAAACAATTGGCTCGCTATTTGAAAAGGGAAGAAAAATTATAAGAGACGCAGAAAGTCTAGGAGCATTCAAGACCTCCCTGGCGAAATATCTTAAACGCTCACAGTGAAAGATAAATTTAGTGGTTGAGTGGAAGAGCTCCTTAAATGGCAAGGTTCTTGCCATTTAAGAGAAAGCAGTTGGAAAAAAAATCAATATTAAATTAAAAGAGTAACTCATACCCTTTATTTGGAGATTTTGGGATGAACTTCTGGACATTCATATGAAAATTAAGACATCAATATTTTTTGTATTGTTTTGTGCAAAGCTTATGGTAGGTACTTGAGATCGATCAATGTGATTTTTTATTATTATTATTATTATTATCTTGACCGTAACAAAAGGTCTTGGCAGCGCTTTAGCTGCGGGAGCTCAATTTAAAATACAACATAATAGACATAGACAGATTCGTTTTCAATAGAAAAACTTATGCAAGGTGTTTATAAACACTTGATCGAGACACCTATTTTATAATTTTTAGGGAATCAATTTTTCCCCAAAAATAAATTTATAATTTCGGCCCTGTTGGCCTCAGAGAGTAGTGGATGTTTCTAAAGCTTTTTTGGCGTGTTTTCAGACACTAGTTGCGTTCATTGCAATGACTTTCAATCTTCAGACTTGAATGAACTTCTGAACCATTGCAAATCCTGCCCTTCCATGCCTAGACCTGACAAATACCGGTGTAAATATGTTTGCTATGCTTGTACTTCGTTTCGTACCTATCACATGGGGAATTTAAAGCGACATGTTTTGGTTCACTGCGATTCTATTAACAACTTTACACTTCGCTTTTCGCGATATTTTCATGTCACAGCAACTGTTATAATGGTTATGCAATGTTTTCAAAGGTTTTTCTTCTGAAACGCTTTGTCAAAATTTAAATTTTAGTGATATAAATCCCTTTTTTTATGCTTGGTTTTGAGTGTCGTAATATTTATGATTCCTTTTACTGCACATGAGTTCGCAAAATTTACAAGTGCACTTTTGTGGCCTATTTCCAGAAAGTTTCCTCACTTGGTCCAATTTGAAGCCGAACTTGAACGGTATGTTTGCGTGCGATCTTTGTGACAAAGAGTACAAATATAAGCGGAATTTGTACAGCCACAAGAAAGACGAGTGTGGACAAGAGCCAAGATTTCAATGTCCCCAATGTTCATACAGAACCAAACGGAAAGGCAATCTTAAAAGTCATTTGGCAATTAGACATGAATGCTACTTGGATGACAGCGCCAATTGCTAATTGAATGCTTTCATTTCAGAAGGGACATTTCCTACTTAGGTCCTTTTTGGTTTAAACAGCTTTTCTAATGGAGAATATTATTAAGAATTCGTCCCAAGAAGACAACTCTCATGTAAAAAAAAAGAAAAAAAATAGCTAGTCTTAATTAAATTAATGATACAGAGCAAAAAATCCTATAAAATCTACAAAAAATTATTTTCAAAGATAGGTACCTAGTTTTTCTTCTTTTAACGTAGGAATCAATAGTCTTCTTCCCCTTGATTTTTTTTCCTCAGATAAGTACTTTTCTTACCTATGTGACTAATTCCGTAATGTTTTTTCTTTTCTTTTTAGAATACTTAAGTGTTTGGCAAAATGATTCCGGCATGTTTACATGCGATGTCTGTTTCAAAGAGTACAAATATAAAAGAGGACTTGTTCGACATAAGAAAAACAGTTGTAAACAAAAACCTCAAAATCTTGATGGTCTATTTTCATGCGATGTTTGCGGCAAACACTACAAATACAAAAAAGGACTTGGGCGACACAAGAGATACGAGTGTGGACAAGAGCCTAAATACGAATGTGATCAGTGCCCTCATAGAACTAAACATATTTCCAGCTTGAAAAAACATATGGCTCTCAAGCATGGTGTTGAATCGCAATGATTTTGCAAGTTTTGTAAAAACTTTTCTGGCACATTTCAAGACGAGTGTGGACAAGAGCCTAAATACGAATGTGATCAGTGCCCTCATAGAACTAAACATATTTTCAGCTTGAAAAAACATATGGCTCTCAAGCATGGTGTTGAATCGCAATGATTTTGCAAGTTTTGTAAAAACTTTTCTGGCACATTTCAACGAAATCGGACAAATCTTTCGATAGTTGTGGTCAGACAACATATATTGGTGTGTTTTTATTTGTATTATCTGATAAAGTGAGTCTAATTAACAAACAAATACACAGCCAAGATAAATGCAAAACCATATCCTTTTTAGTCCGTCCTTCCTTTATTATTACTAATAATAAAAGGTATAGTGGACGGACTATTGTATTCGCTTCGGTGTCGTCTGTGAAGAAAGAAAAAAGAAGAAGTACCATTTAATTGATAGGTGATTAGGTGCGAAGTTTTGTACGGAACGTGGTCTGGTCATCACGTTATGCCGATTCTTCGCTTTTCATCTTCATTTCGTCACCTTTTCAGAAAGTTCCATTCGGACACGGGTCCACGGTCACTTCCCGTGTGACACCTGCGGCAAAGTGTACCAACATGAGCGCAACATGTTGCGGCACAGAAGAGAAGAGTGCGGTCAAGAGCCGAGATACCCTTGTCCTCACTGTTCGTACAGGGCGAAACAGAAGGGAACGTTGAAGCGGCACATCGTGCTCAGACATCTCCGAGGTGGTCGAAAATATAGGAAAATATCCTATCCGCAAAGATGAAGTTTTTTTTTTTTTTTTTTTTTTTTAATGGTGTTTTTTTTTTTTTTTTTTTTTTTTAATGGGTTTGACAGAGGGAACTGTAACTGCTAAGGGCTTATCGTCCCAACACCAGCAAGCAGAGAGAAGGAAGACAGGATAGGAGAAAGCCAGCCGTTTGTTGAAGTTTGCCAGCCTAATTCGCTTAGTTGGTAGTGCCTCTGCCTTGTAAGCGCTAGGCCGCGGGTTCGATTCCCGCCCGGGGCGGATTTTATCCTGATTGGATAATGTTCGTTCTCGGAACGGCAGGCTTTCTCCTATCCTGTCTTTCTTCTCTCTTCGATTTCGGGACCTTAGCAGTTACAGTTTCCTCTGTCAAACCTCTCGATAATGCCTTTTTTTTACATGACGTGACGTTGAGCGAATACCAAAGAAAATGGACTCACAAAGTCCAGGAACATTGGGGACCTCTCTGGTTGAATCTTGAAGGTTCACAGTGATAGAAACATTTGAGCTTTTGAAGCTCGTATTCTAGAAATTAAGTTTAATAAGGAGAATAAAATTTATCTACAAAGATTATCAAAAAATCATACTGTGTTATTTATTAAAAACAATAGATGTTTTATCGTTTTACAAAAATACCCATGTTGTTCATTTCTTCATATTCGTGTTGTTAATATAGGTCCCTATGGCTGAAATCGCTGTGAAATCGGCTTTTGTTTTTATTTTCACTATACGTACATAGTTCTGTCTGGCTGAGGGACTATAAACAGGGAGTAGAAGTCCAAATTTCCTCATGCAATATTAATAGCGAAGGTTGATTGCGAAGGGCATCCACTCGGAAAATTTTGTTTAGCCAAAACCAGTTCTCCGCAAAGCGATCACTCTAAAGCTGATTGAGAGGCCAACGACAAACGCCGACCCCATCTGACCATGGGAAAAGGCGACAACATAATAATTTCTTTGAAAGCAAACGTTTCCGGCAAATTGGTATGTAATTTCTGTGTCAGAAGTTCAGAACACCAACATAAGCGGATTTACTTTAACTCACTTTTAAGCGAATATCTGGTGCAGTCGAAACTCTTGGTCCTAAAAATAATATTTTATCAGTCTTTTAAACGTTCTAGTCCGTATTTAAACGGCTTTGGTTTTTTCGTTAGAAAATTTTACCCTTTTAATTATTGAGTTAAGTACAACATTAATAAGTTGAGAGCGGGTTCGATTCCCGCCCGGGGCGGATTTTATCCTGATGGGATAATGTTCGTTCTCGGAACGGCTGGCTTTCTCCTATCCTTGTTCTAGTCCGTATTTAAACGGTTTTGGTTTTTTCGTTAGAAAATTTTACCCTTTTAATTATTGAGTTAAGTACAACATTAAGTTGAGAATCAGATCGAAAAGACTTTCAACTTTATTAATACAAAAACTTGGATACAAAACGGCATCATAACAAACAGAAGATTTCTTATGAGGGAAGCTAGCTACGGCGCCACAATAGATTGACCAATCAGAAAAGACACAGAGGTCCGTTCACAAGTTTTTAGTGCTCTTTCAACATTAATTGTGTCCAATCAATTTCATTAATATTTTCAGACGGTTTCAGCAGTTGGTCAGTACTACACCTTGATCATTCCGGTATGTTTAAATGTGATGTGTGTGGCAAAAAGTACAAATACAAAAGAGGACTTGTTCGACATAAAAAAGAAGAATGTGGTCAAGATCCAAGATACCAATGTACTCGATGTGCGTACAGAAGCAAACATAAGGATAACCTAAGAAGACATTTCTCAATAAAACATTAACGATTTCACGCCGTTTGAATCAGGAGATGAAACTCAAATAAGTCGTTTAGCTACGAAGATAAATGTTCAGTAAGCATTTTATACCCAAATAACCAAGACTGCGATTCTTCTTTGAAAGCAAACGTTTCCGGCAAATTGGTATGTAATTTCTGTGTCAGAAGTTCAGAACACCAACATAAGCGGATTTACTTTAACTCACTTTTAAGCGAATATCTGGTGCAGTCGAAACTCTTGGTCCTAAAAATAATATTTTATCAGTCTTTTAAATGTTCTAGTCCGTATTTAAACGGTTTTGGTTTTTTCGTTAGAAAATTTTACCCTTTTAATTATTGAGTTAAGTACAACATTAAGTTGAGAATCAGATCGAAAAGACTTTCAACTTTATTAATACAAAAACTTGGATACAAAACGGCATCATAACAAACAGAAGATTTCTTATGAGGGAAGCTAGCTACGGCGCCACAATAGATTGACCAATCAGAAAAGACACAGAGGTCCGTTCACAAGTTTTTAGTGCTCTTTCAACATTAATTGTGTCCAATCAATTTCATTAATATTTTCAGACGGTTTCAGCAGTTGGTCAGTACTACACCTTGATCATTCCGGTATGTTTAAATGTGATGTGTGTGGCAAAAAGTACAAATACAAAAGAGGACTTGTTCGACATAAAAAAGAAGAATGTGGTCAAGATCCAAGATACCAATGTACTCGATGTGCGTACAGAAGCAAACATAAGGATAACCTAAGAAGACATTTCTCAATAAAACATTAACGATTTCACGCCGTTTGAATCAGGAGATGAAACTCAAATAAGTCGTTTAGCTACGAAGATAAATGTTCAGTAAGCATTTTATACCCAAATAACCAAGACTGCGATTCTGTTAACAACTTTACACTTCGCTTTTCGCGATATTTTCATGTCACAGCAACTGTTATAATGGTTATGCAATGTTTTCAAAGGTTTTTCTTCTGAAACGTTTCGTCAAAATTAAAATTTTAGTGATATAAATCCCTTTTTTTATGCTTGGTTTTGAGTGTCGTAATATTTATGATTCCTTTTACTGCACATGAGTTCGCAAAATTTACAAGTGCACTTTTGTGGCCTATTTCCAGAAAGTTTCCTCACTTGGTCCAATTTGAAGCTTTTATTTTACAAGTTGGATGCTACGCAACGTGATTTTCAAGGTACCTATGTCGATGTCGTATATTTCTCAAGGTGTGTCCAAACAGAGTCGACCGACATCGATCGAAGAGGAGAAACTAAAGGAATTTTAATTGTGTTGAGCATTGTCCTTCCTCGCTTGATAAACTACGCTAAATTTTATGATTATTTCATTTTACAAGTTGGATGCTACGCAATGTGATTTTCAAGGTACCTATGTCGATGTATTTTTCTCAAGGTGTGTCCAAACATAGGCGATCGACATCGATCGAAGAGGAGAAACTAAAGGAATTTTAATTGTGTTGAGCATTGTCCTTCCTCGCTTGATAAACTACGCTAAATTTTATGACTTGACTTGGACTCCAACCATCAACCTCCAGATCTAGAGTCCACCGTGCTAACCACTACACCACTGAGGTTGGTGAAGAGGAGAAACTAGTTATCAAGGCAATACAATCACTAACTCTTCTTTCTCGCAGGTGGGACGCAATGTGGACTTTGTCCTCTGTCTGGAGGGTCTGGCTTCGAGTCCCGATGCGGTCAACTTTTTTGTCTCCAAACCTCCCAAACCGGGCACTCCGGTGGATAGGTTCTATCAGGTAAGTTCACCGGATTCGTTAATTTTGTAAATGGAGTAGGTAAGTTGCATTTGGGTAAAAATTTGAAAAAAAAGGTTGTTGTTTTCAAATGTCAGGAACTTGGCCGTTTGGTCATTCTCCCAAAAGATTTAGATTAGATTTATTTTATTTTTATTGTACATAAATACACAGAATAGGTACATGGTACAAAGTCAGTTACAAAAAATAATAACAATAATAAAGGTACTTCCCATTTAGGTGCTAGGTCAATACAAGAACACCAGAAAGTAATCCGTTGAAATATTTGCATTCGAAATAACTCCGTGATCGGTTTTCAGAATGTTTCTTTGATTGGTCACTTTTACAACCCAATGATGGCGGTATGTTTGCATGTGATGTTTGTGGCAAAGAGTACAAATATAAAAGAGGACTTGCTCGACATAAGAAAGACGAGTGTGGACAAGAGCCTAGATTTCAATGTCCCCAATGCTTGTACAGAAGCAAACGAAAAAGCAATCTCAAAACTCACTTGGCAATCAGACACTCATATAATCCAACCTAGTAGTTGGGAGGAAGACCTCAATCGTGAGAATCCTGCCACTTCAAACAAAGCCAAATTAAAAGCCACCTAGACAACCACTTTTACCCTTGTTGGACATAACAGTAAAAAATGCTGAATGTTATTGTTAAGCCTAGAACCCACAGGGAACCTAAACACAACAGTTGCGCAGTTGTTGCAAAACAAATGTTGAGGAACTTTGAAGATGAACCCCATTGGATACTAAAAACCTAGAAAAGATTTTGAGAAATTAGTCTGGAAAGTAAAAAGGTTTCTGGATTGTTGAAAAACAATGTTTCTCATTAAAATATTGTTGGTGGTACTAAGCATATCAAGAACCAATTTCAAAAATAATTGTGTTGGTGTTTCAATTATTCATAAAGACATTCGAGTTTTTGTAGAATCATCCCAATAGTTTTCAATTAAAATTAAAATATTTCAAGATTTCGAGCTGTTTTACTCAACCTGATTTTCCTCTGTTTTCCGAGATCTTTTACAGGCGTGTTCTCTACCATTAAAGCAAGCCAGACAAGTTATGTAGTTAATGATCTTTCTTTCCTTTCAGATTGTTATATTGGTTGGCCACTTTCTCAATCCAATCATGCCGGTATGTTCGCATGTGATGTGTGTGGTAAAGAGTACAAATACAAATATGGACTGAACCGTGCAAGCAGAGAGAAGGAAGACAGGATAGGAGAAAGCCAGCCGTTTGTTGAAGTTTGCCAGCCTAATTCGCTTGGTTGGTAGTGCGTCTGCCTTGTAAGCGCTTGCCCGCGGGTTCGATTCCCGCCCGGGGGCGGATTTTATCCTGATTGGATAATGTTCGTTCTCGGAACGGCTGGCTTTCTTCTATCTTGTCTTTCTTCTCTCTTCGATTTCGGGACCTTAGCAGTTACAGTTTCCTCTGTCAAACCTCTCGATAATGCCTTTTTTTACATGACGTGACGTTGAGCAAATACCAAAGAAAATGGACTCACAAAGTCCAGGGACCTCTCTGGTTGAATCTTGAAGGTTCACAGTGATAGAAACATTTGAGCTTTTGAAGCTCGTAGTCTAGAAATTAAGTTTAATAAGGAGATTAAAATTTATCTACAAAGATTATCAAAAAAATCATACTGTGTTATTTATTAAAAACAATAGATGTTTTATCGTTTTACAAAAATACCCATGTTGTTCATTTCTTCATATTCGCGTTGTTAATATAGGTCCCTATGGCTGAAATCGCTGTGAAATCGGCTTTTTTTTCACTATACGTACATAGTTCTGTCTGGCTGAGGGACTATAAACAGGGAGTAGAAGTCCAAATTTCCTCATGCAATATTAATAGCGATTTCAGCATAAAATTGATCCTTGTTTTGCATTTTTCTTTTTTTACTCACAGGGTATGTAGGTATGCGGTCTTGTGGAATAAGTTTTAAACTTTACAGCGAAAAACATTAATAATGGTTTTAACGAAAAAAAAATGAACACTGAGCAGCAGTTTGAGAAAAACCAAAAAATAAGAGTGCCCCGAATTTATTGCTCTCCAGTGTATTTCTAACTTCAGGTTATTTCTACACTATATTTTCAATTCGTTCCCTGCTTTCAGACCAATTTATTCAGTCATTATGCCAACCAAACCTGTCCGGTATGTTTGCATGTAACGTTTGCTTCAAAGAGTACAGATACAAAACTGGACTATATCGTCACAAAAGAGACGAGTGTGGACAAGAGCCTAGATATCAATGCCCTCATTGCCCGTACAAAGCTAAACAGAAAGGTACGCTCAAAAATCATATGGCTATCAAACATTTCTGAATTGAAGAGATTTTTCCTGCAAATTCACCTATGTTATGCATTTTTTAAAGAGTTCATTCAGTAAAAGTAGGTAAGTTTTTTTTTTTTTTTGATCTTACTTAAATACTACATTTTTCAGGGTTATTTCAATATTGCAGTACCAGAAATACAGTAAAATTTTCTTCTTAATAAGAAAAGAAGATTTTTTTTTGTAATTGTATTTCACTAAAACTGGCGCAGTCGAAATGCATGTTCCTTTCAATTTCATGTCGATTCTTGTTTATTCAAAATGTAATTGTATTTCACTAAAACTGGCGCAGTCGAAATGCATGTTCCTTTCAATTTCATGTCGATTCTTGTTTATTCAAAAGCTTAGGTTTGTTGATTGTAATTCGTGTAAGACGGATAAATCCTATATTGGTTTTTATTTTACTTCTCCCATTAATGTGATTTTTTTTATTATTATTTTCAATAAACTGATTTTTGTGAATTTTCGGGAACACTTTCTGAATTGGTGTACTGTTTTCAATTTGAACATTTGCTTACAACGAAATTGGGAGTAAAAAACTTCGTTTTCATTTTTTCCAGACAAGTTTATCAGCAGGTCACGTTTCAAATCGCATCACATTATTATTTCCAATAAACTGATTTTTGTGAATTTTCGGGAACACTTTCTGAATTGGTGTACTGTTTTCAATTTGAATATTTTGCTTACAACGAAATTGGGAGTAAAAAACTTCGTTTTCATTTTTTCCAGACAAGTTTATCAGCAGGTCACGTGTCAAATCGCATCAGGCCGGTATATTTACATGTGATGTCTGTGAGAAAGAGTACAAATACAAGTCGGGCCTTACACGCCACAAAAGGGACGAGTGTGGACAAGAGCGTAAATATCAATGTCCTCAGTGTCCGTACAGAGGCAAACAGAATGTTCACTTGACAACCCATATGGCAATCAAGCATTCTTATAAGCGCCATGATGATTGAGCAGTCCTGAATTGAAAAGCAGTGTTTCTAGTCATTTTATGTTCCTTCCCCTTGTTTTTTTTTATTATTATTTACAGTGTTTATTTATTTATTATTTCACTATTAGCAGGAATGAGCATATTGAGCATACATGTGCAATGAATTTAAAACTTCTTTTCGCTTTTTACTTAGTCACTTTGTTGCTTTAACATTCGACTGCCCGTTTGTTCCGAATCCTCTATGTAACTTTAAAACTTTATTGTTTGTATAGATGTTTGATTAGAAAATTTTCGATCATTTACCAAAGATAAAATCCAAAGAAAATAAAAGAATAAAATAAATAATCTTACTGTGTGTTTAAATTTCGTCTGTTACCTAGGATTGTTTTACTATGTTCCTTTCCCTTATTTTTTTATTATTATTTACAGTGTTTATTTATTTATTATTTCACTAATAGCAGGAATGAGCATATTGAGCATACATGTGCAATGAATTTAACTCTTCTTTTCGCTTTTTACTTAGTCACTTTGTTGCTTTAACATTCGACTGCCCGTTTGTTCCGAATCCTCTATGTAACTTTAAAACTTTATTGTTTGTATAGATTAGAAAAATTTCGATCATTTTCCAAAGATAAAATCCAAAGAAAATAAAAGAATAAAATAAATAATCTTACTGTGTGTTTAAATTTCGTCTGTTACCTAGGATTGTTTTAATGTTTTTCATATTTTGGTTGTCCCATGAGTCCCATGACACTTGATTTTACACTTTACCAGTCATAATTTGCCGAATGTGATTGGACTTTTCTGTTAATTAAACAAATTTCGTGATGTTTTTTATGACACTTGATTTTACACTTTACCAGTCATAATTTGCCGAATGTGATTGGACTTTTCTGTTAATTAAACAAATTTCGTGATGTTTTTCAGAAAGTTTCCTTCGTTGGCCACTTGTACAAGATCGTGGCTTCGCATGTGATGTCTGTGGTAAAGAGTACAAATACAAAAGAGGACTTTATCGTCATAAGAAATACGAATGTGGACAAGAGCCTAGATATCAATGTCCTCATTGTGAGTATAGAGCTAAGCACAAGGCCCATCTGACAAACCATATGGCCGTCAAACATTACTGAATTGGAAGCTCACATCTACATAGGTACCAAGATAAACTATCAATATAAAACAAAATAACTAAACTATCAATTAAAGTAAAAAATGTATTTTAAAGGTAACTCCAATATGTGCCACATTTTTTTTTATTTGTATTTATTAAAGAAAATAAATAAAAAAAATTACATACATAGAATACACTTTTATATTTATACTGGCAGAAATAAAATAAAAATAATAATCTATCATCAATTTGTCCTCTTCTTTTCCCCCTGCTGATTTTCAAATTATTGAACTATCAATTAAAGTAAAAAAATGTATTTTAAAGGTAACTCCAATATGTGCCACATTTCACATTTATTTATTAGTTCATCACAAAAAATTACATACATAGAATACACTTTTATATATTTATACTGGCAGAAATAAAATAAAAATAATAATCTATCATCAATTTGTCCTCTTTTCCCCCTGCTGATTTTCAAATTATTATCCAAATATTCCCCAATGCAATCTTGTAATTCTTTTTCTGTTAATTTTGTGATATTTTTTTCAGAAACTTTCATCAACTGGTCAGCACTGTCAGCAATACAACAAAATCATGCCGGTATGTTTATATGTGATGTTTGTGGGAAAGGGTACAAATATAAAAATGGAATTTATCGTCATAAGAAATTCGAGTGTGGACAAGAGCCTAAATATCAATGTCCTCACTGTCCACATAGATCTAAACACAAAGCCCACCTGACAACTCATATGGCTATCAAACATTACTGAATTGGAAGCTCACATCTACATAGGTACCAAGATAAACTATCAATATAAAACAAAATAACTAAACTATCAATTAACCCACATAGAGCTAAACACAAGTCCAATCTGACAACTCATATGGCTATTAAACATGCTCCAATAAAATATAGCAATAGCAAGAAATAAATGAGCTATTATTTAAAGTAAAAAGCATATTTTAAAGATAACTCCAAGATGTGCCACGAATTTTCAATCGTCATGTACGTATTTTTACAATTTTACACTCTAACCTAACATTATGTATGACAAAAATTAAAAAGAAAAAATTTTTATTGTTTTTTACTGTCAGTGATCAAAAATTCATCATCAATTTGCCGTTTTCTTCCTGATCCTTGATTTTCAAATTATTTAGAAATTTTCAATCGTCATGTACGTATTTTTACAATTTTACACTCTAACCTAACATTATGTATGACAAAAATTAAAAAGAATATACTAATTTTTATTGTTTTTTACTGTCAGTGATCAAAAATTCATCATCAATTTGCCGTTTTCTTCCTGATCCTTGATTTTCAAATTATTTAGCCAAAGGTACTTTTGCAATATGTATTTCAATTCATTTTTTGTTAATTTTGTGATATTTTTTCAGAGTGTTTAATCAATTGGTCAGCAGTACAGCAAAATCATGCTGGTATGTTTATGTGTGATGTTTGTGAGAAAGGGTACAAATACAAAACTGGACTTTGGCGTCATAAGAAATTCGAGTGTGGACAAGAGCCTAAATACCAATGTCCTCACTGTCCACATAGATCTAAAATGTGATGTTTGTGAGAAAGGGTACAGATACAAAACTGGACTTTGGCGTCATAAGAAATTCGAGTGTGGACAAGAGCCTAAATACCAATGTCCTCACTGTCCACATAGATCTAAACACAAAGCCCACCTGACAACTCATATGGCTATTAAACATTACTGAATTTTAGCTCAAATAAAATAGACATAACAAGAAATGAGTGTGCTATTAATGATTGTTTCTCTCTAAAAGTAAGAAGCATTTTTTAAAAGATAACTCCAAGATGTACTACGAATTTCCTATTGTCATTTACATATTTTTTTTACACTCTGACCATCATGTATCACAAAAATTAAATAGATTTTTTTTAAAAAAAAAAGGTTTGACAGAGGGAACTGTAACTGCTATGGTCTTATCGTCCCAAAATCGAAGAGAGAAGGAAGACAGGATAGGAGAAAGCCAGCCGGAACTTCAAACAAAGTCAAATTAAAAGCCACCTAGACAACCACTTTTACCCTTGTTGGACATAACGGTAAAAATGCTGAATGTTATTGTTAAGCCTAGAACCCACAGGGAACCTAAACACAACAGTTGCGCAGTTGTTGCAAAACAAATGTTGAGGAACTTTGAAGATGAACCCCATTGGATACTAAAAACCTAGAAAAATTTTTGAGAAATTAGTCTGGAAAGTAAAAAGGTTTCTGGATTGTTGAAAAACAATGTTTCTCATTAAAATATTGTTGGTGGTACTAAGCATATCAAGAACCAATTTCAAAAATAATTGTGTTGGTGTTTCAATTATTCATAAAGACATTCGAGTTTTTGTAGAATCATCCCAATAGTTTTCAATTAAAATTAAAATATTTCAAGATTTCGAGCTGTTTTACTCAACCTGATTTTCCTCTGTTTTCCGAGATCTTTTACAGGCGTGTTCTCTACTATTCGAGTTTTTGTAGAATCATCCCAATAGTTTTCAATGAAAATTAAAATATTTCAAGATTTCGAGCTGTTTTACTCAACCTGATTTTCCTCTGTTTTCCGAGATCTTTTACAGGCGTGTTCTCTACATTAAATAGAATCTACTAATTTACTCTATCAGCCATAAAAAATACATCATCAATTTGCCGTTTTCTATCTGATCATTGATTTTGAAACTTTTAGCCAAATGCCAAATGTACTTTTGCAATTCATTTTCTGTTAATTTTGTGATATTTTTTCAGAGTGTTTAATAAATTGGTCAGCAGTACAGCAAAATCATGCCGGTATGTTTATGTGTGATGTTTGTGGGAAAGGGTACAAATATAAAAATGGAATTTATCGCCATAAGAAATTTGAGTGTGGACAAGAACCTAAATATCAATGTCCCCAATGCCCGTATAGAGCTAAACAGAATGCCCACCTGACAACTCATATGGCTATTAAACATTACTGAATTGGAGCGTTTAAATACAAAACAAAAGGTAAAAATGAAGATAATGAAATTGAAGTTAATTTTCAAAGTAACTGTTCTAAACGCGAATAGCCAAATACTCGTATGTAAAAATAACAACTTTAGCTCTGTCATTGAACAAGTTTATAAATATCTAATTATTAGTAACATTTATTTTAATTTTATTACTTCTTTTTTCTCTTCCTTGAATCGTTCCTCAACGCCAGGTATTTAATTATATATTTTTTTTTTTTTTTTTTTTTTTAAGAGGTTTGACAGAGGGAACTTTAACTGCTATGGTCTTATCGTCCCGAAATCGAGGAGAGAAGGAAGACAGGATAGGAGAAAGCCAGCCGTTCCGAGAACGAACATTATCCCATCAGGATAAAATCCGCCCCGGGCGGGAATCGAACCCGCGGCCTAGCGCTTACAAGGCAGACGCACTACCAAAAATTAAATAGAATCTACTAATTTACTCTATCAGCCATAAAAAATACATCATCAATTTGCCGTTTTCTATCTGATCATTGATTTTGAAACTTTTAGCCAAATGTACTTTTGCAATTCATTTTCTGTTAATTTTGTGATATTTTTTCAGAGTGTTTAATAAATTGGTCAGCAGTACAGCAAAATCATGCCGGTATGTTTATGTGTGATGTTTGTGGGAAAGGGTACAAATATAAAAATGGAATTTATCGCCATAAGAAATTTGAGTGTGGACAAGAACCTAAATATCAATGTCCCCAATGCCCGTATAGAGCTAAACAGAATGCCCACCTGACAACTCATATGGCTATTAAACATTACTGAATTGGAGCGTTTAAATACAAAACAAAAGGTAAAAATGAAGATAATGAAATTAAAGTTAATTTTCAAAGTAACTGTTTTAATCGCGAATAGCCAAATATGTACTCGTATGTAAAAATAACAACTTTAGCTCTGTCATTGAACAAGTTTTGCAATAAATATCTAATTATTACTTTTTTTTCTCTTCCTTGAATCGTTCCTCAACGCCAGGTATTTAATTATATTTGCTTGAAATATTTTATTGGATGCGCTTTGTTGTATACCAAAAATTCCTTCAGGACCTTCAGGTTGATTATTCATAACTAGTTATACAATAACGGTATTTCCTTTATCTTTTTTTATTCTATGTACGTAATAACTATGTAGTTAATTTTCCGATATTTTTCAGATTTTAATTGGCCACTATCACAATCACACGCCAACCTTACCGGTATGTTTGTATGCAATGTCTGTGGCAAAGAGTACAAATACAAAACTGGACTTTGGCGTCATAAGAAATTCGAGTGTGGACAAGAGCCCAAATATCAATGTCCTCAATTGTTCTCTACCATTAAAGCAAGCCAGACAAGTTATGTAGTTAATGATCTTTCTTTCCTTTCAGATTGTTATATTGGTTGGCCACTTTCTCAATCCAATCATGCCGGTATGTTCGCATGTGATGTGTGTGGTAAAGAGTACAAATACAAATATGGACTGAACCGTCATAAGAACTTCGAATGTGGGCAAGAGCCACGCTTCCAATGCCCCCAATGTCCGCATAGGTCCAAACGAAATAGCAGCCTGAAAGATCATATGGCAATCAGGCATCCGACTTAGGGGACTCCAAAAGGAGATGAGAGAAAGTTCCATAGTTGTTAATGGCCGGAACCACAATCTGAATTTGTAAATTATAAATTTGAAGTTCCTAAACTGATTGGGTTAACTAGTCAGATTGGTTGTGTTTAAACTTTCGATCAAAATATCCAATCAGTTATCAGAAATAATTTCTAATTATTAGTTTAACTTTTAATTATTAGTGGAACTTTAAAAAAAAAGTCCACTTTTGCCCTATAAAACTAATGGTAAAAAAAGGAACGATCTTTAAATAGTTCCGGCTAGGGTCCAGAAAATTTTTCTAATTTTTACCAATAGTAAATTAATGTTCTGTGTTCTTTTCTAAAGCACCTGGTTCAAAAATGGTGTAAAAATATTGAAGAAAAATGCCCCCAATGTCCGCATAGATCCAAACGGAATAGCAGCCTGAAAGATCATATGGCAATCAGGCATCCGACCTAGGGGACTCCAAAAGGAGTTGAGAGAAAGTTCCAAAGTTGTTAATGGCCGGAACCACAATCTGAATTTGTACATTTTAAATTTGAAGTTCCTAAACTGATTGGGTTACCTAGTCAGATTGGTTGTGTTTAAACTTTCGATCAAAATATCCATTATCCAATCAGTTATCAGAAATAATTTCTAATTATTAGTTTAACTTTTAATTATTAGTGGAACTTTAAAAAAAGTCCACTTTTGCCCTATAAAACTAATGGTAAAAAAAGGAACGATCTTTAAAAAGTTCCGGCTAGGGTCCAGAAAATTTTTCTAATTTTTACCAATAGTAAATTAATGTTCTGTGTTCTTTTCCAAAGCACCTGGTTCAAAAATGGTGTAAAAATATTGAAGAAAAAAAAAGTTACACCAATATTTATCTCCAAAAACCTGCATTTCAGCATCAAATAACTTATTGATTTTTCGCTTGAACTTGTTATTTTTCACCAAGTTTTGTGATCTTTTTCAGAAGATTTCTCCAGTTGGCCTGGAGAAAAAGTAGATGGAGAAGACAATATGAAGATAGGAAACCATTTAAATGGACAAATTTATTTTAGTATTTATTTCTTTATTATAAAGCTTTATTTCTGTATTATAAATAGAATAGATATGGACCAAGAAGCCTGTTCACTCCACAAGTTTGAGAGATCAGAATGGGAAATGTCTGATTTTCATATGTCTGTCGAGATTTCCTTTGTGTTTGGATCGATAAGAACAGTGAGGACATTCGAATTTCGGCTCTTGGCCACACTCGTCTTTCTTGTGGCGATACAGAGTTCGTTTATATTGGTACACCTTGCTGCACATATCACAAGCATACATACCGTACGCATTTGGTTTGAGAGATTCCCAACTGAGCTCTGAAAAGTATCATCGATCAAAATGAAAATTACATGTTACCTACTCTTTATTTAAAAAAAAAAAAAAAAAAAAGACGGAAAATGATATTGAGGTAATTTTTTCGTTATTAATTTCTAGGTAGGTATTTATTACAATTTTTTCAATAGTTGATTTTGTTTATCCTTGATAGTGAGAATGTTTAATGGACATATGGGTCATCAGATTGGTTTTCTGCTTAGCCCGGTACGGACAGAGCGGACAGAAGTATTGAGGTTCTTGACCACATTCGTAAGTCTGGTGTCTTGCAAGAGATTTTTTATTTTTGTACACTCTAGCGCAGCCGCTACATGAAAACAATCGGTCAGCAAAGTAAGAACTCTCTGTAATTTGAAAATAAAACGGTACTAATAATTGTAATTCCATAGTCGAAAAAAAGGGAAATCACACTGAAAATATAGAGCTGGCAAGAACCCATATAAATGTAAAGTAAAAAAAAAGACGGAAAAATGATACTGAGGTGAATTTTTTGTTGCAAAAACCCATATAAATGTAAAATAGGTAGGTATAGCAAAAGACATGTAAATGTAAATTTAATAAAAAGATGGAAAATGATATTGAGGTATTTTTTCGTCATTAATTTCCAAGTAGGAATTTATTACAATTTTTCTTTATCCTCTAAGTGAGAATGTCTAATGGCCATATGGGTCGTCAGATGGCATTTGTGCTTAGCCCGGTAAGGACAGAGTGGACAGAAGTATTGAGGTTCTTGACCACATTCGTAAGTCTGGTGTCTCCACAGAGATCTTTTATTTTTGTACACCCTTGCACAGCCAGTACATGAAAACAATCCTTCAGCGCGGTGTAATCTCTCTGTAATTGAAAAAAAGAAAGATTATCAGTACGGAGACATGAAACCATTTAAATGTAAACGGATATTTATTTTTATTTAATATAACTAGTCTAAATAAGGAACAAAAAGTCTCTTCACTCTACTTGTCCTCAACAAGTGAGAGATCAATATGGGAAATGTCTAATTTTCTTATGTCTTTCGAGAGAAGCTTTCTGTTTGGATCGATAAGGACAATGAGGACATTCGAATTTCGGATCTTGTCCACACTCATCTTTCTTGTGGCGATGCAGAGTCCGTTTATGTTGGTAAACTTTGGCGCATATATCACAAGCATACATACCAAGGGCCCAATCCAAGTCTGAAAAGTATCATCGATCAAAATGACATTAAAGGGGAAAAATTGATATGGAGTATGGAAACCATTTAAAAGTAAACAGATATTTTTATACCTACCCTACCTACCCTACCTACCCTCCAGAAGTCTGAGAGATCAATCTGAGAAATGTATGATCTTCATATGTCTGTCGAGAGTATCTTTCCGTTTGGATCGATAAGGACAATGAGGACATTCGAATTTCGGCTCTTGTCCACACTCGTCTTTCTTGTGGCGATCTAGTGTTTGCTTGTGTTGGTACACCTTGCCGCATACATCACAAGCATACATAACGTGCGCATTTCCTTGAAGTTGTTCCCAACCGAGCTCTGAAAAATATCGCCAACCAAAATGAAAATTATGTTATTAGAAATTGTTTATAGAGAAATGTTTAAAGCCGACACAAAAAAGCGCAGTCGTATGGGAAAATATAAAATATATTGATATGGAAGCAGGAAACCATTTAAATGTAAACGGATATTTATTTCTAGATTTAGACTACACTAGATTAGATAAGGAACAAAAAATTTCTTCACTCTACTTGCACTCTATAAATCTGAGGGATCAGAATAGGCAATGTCTGATTCTGACATGTCTGTTGAGAGTTGCTTTCTGCCTAGATCGATAGGGGCACTGAGGACATCCGAATTTCGGCTCTTGTCCGCACTCGTCTTTCTTGTGACGATACAGTGTTCGCTTATGTTGGTACTCTTTGCCACATACATCACAAGCATACATACCGTAAGCATTCAATATGAAAGGTGCCCAAACGAGGTCTGAAAAGTATCGTCAATCATAATGAAAGTTGTGTTATTCAAGATTAGTAGAATTGTTTTAGACAGGGGAAAACATAGTGCAGTCCATAACGTGGTATACGGAGGAAAAGACAATATGGAGGAAACCATTTAAATATTCATGGAGATTTATTTATGTACTATGAATAGACTAGATAAAAAAAAATATCTTCGTTATACTTGCGAGATCAGATTGAAAAAAAAACTGGCGCAGTCGTATAAGAGAAAAATAAAATAAAAATCACACAGAAAAAAGAAAAAAAAATAGGAAAAAGAACAAATGCCATTTCAAATATTACAAGGAAGATACATAAGAGTATTATGATATTACAACAACCTATGAGCTATGAGAATCGAAATTGACTAGTAAATTAAAAATAAAATTAAAAAACATCAATTACTAAGATCTCAACACTAGTAAAATCGGTGCCGGTAAAGCAAATATCTTGGTCTGTGTTTTCTTGTTCATCGGATGAACCGTTGAACCTTTCCGATGAACCGTTTTTGTTCATCGGAAAGAGGAAAAGTCGCCAGTTACGGACACCATTATATTACCACGAAGAAAACAAAAAAAAATCGAGAGTATTTTTTTTAATTAAAAAAAATTGGAAAACCCAAAATAAATTTAAATGAAATAGGCAAAGTCATATTTCAAGTAACAAAAACAAACCGACTACCTATAACCTTAATATCTAATTATTCAGTAGATGTCTTTTGAGGTGAACTTTTCTGCTTACAAGAAATTACAAAGGGCGAAATTACTGCCTGATATTTCTGTAGTGGACTTTCAACAGATGTCTTTTGAGGTGAACCTTCTGCTTCGCTCTATAGGTACACTCAGGACATGGGTATCTCGGTTCTTGTCCGCACTCATCTCTCTGATGACGAGATAGTGTGCGTCTGTGTTGATACGCGTTGCCGCAAATGTTGCAAGAAAACACGTCCACATTGAGGGTGATGAAATCTGAAGAATAGATTTGAAATGAATTGTGTTAAATTTCTAATGCAATAAATATAAATAAATAAAACATTGTTTGAGACTTCAAGTACTGGTTTAAATTTGAAGTTCAAACATAAGCATGAGAAAAGGAAAACAGGAAATTTTCAAGGGAAACTTGTACATAGTTTATTCTTCTGCGTAGAAAGTACATATTTTTTGTTGTTCTGGCAATTTGATTACTTTCCGCCCGCCTCCTCCAATATAAACAAACATACAAACAAACAAGCAGAATAAATCATTTTTGTAATGACGCTAATGACGAATGCCTGATGACTAGATGAGTTTTGAGGTTACCTTTCTGAAACAAAAAAACAAACAAACAAACAAGCAGAATAAATCATTTTTGTAATGACGCTAATGACGAATGCCTGATGACTAGATGAGTTTTGAGGTTACCTTTCTGTTTAGTTCTGTACGGACATTGAGGACATTGGTATCTAGGCTCTTGTCCACACTCGAACTTCTTATGACGATATAGTAAATAGTATAAATATGTATGTACCGTATAATTCTACAACTTGACACGATATTATTACTGCTGATTGTTTCATACGAAATGGAAATTCATCTGAGAAAATCACAATGATTACAAATAGGCACTACAATATCATATTTAACCCATAAAAATGTACTATATAATAAAATTTTATACCCATAAAAACATAAACATACTGTGCGACTAAAATTCCAATATGTATTACTGAAGTTTACTCGTATTCAAACTTCATCTCATCTTTGTTTGGCCACGTAAGGTCGGAATGTTTGATGGCTATGTGAGTTTTAAGATTGGCCTTGTGTTTAGCTTTATGAGGGCAATGAGGACATTGGTATTTAGGCTCTTGTCCACACTCTTCCCTCTTGTGGCGGTAAAGTCCAGTTTTGTATCTGTACCCTTTGCCACAGACATTGCATGCAAAAACCCCTAACTGAGGCTGTATAGGCCAGTCGATAAAATTTTCTGGGGGAGAAAAAGTCACGAAATTAATTCAACATTCAGAAAGATAAAAGAAGCAGAAGTGTTAAAGCGCCTAATCGAAAAAAAAACAGAAGAAGAAAAAGATTTTTTTTCAACATAAACCATTTGTATTTTTATATTCTGAACATAAAGAAGTTTCAAATTCGAATATTCAATTTGCTGGCATTTTTTTCTCTTCTTATTTTTAATGCCTGATTCCTATGTGACTTTTCAAATTGGCTTTGTGTTTTGACCTGTACGGACAATGTGGACATGCATATTTAGGCTCTTGTCCACATTCATCTCTCTTGTGTCGATCTAGATTTCCCTTATATTGGTACACTTTGTCACAAGCATCGCATGGATACGTTCCGGAACAATTTTGGTACATACCTGCAAAACTGTTATTTACTGAAAGAGAAGATGTAATTATTAGAAAAAGAAGTGCAGCTAAATGACATGGCGTGATGATCGTGTGCTTCTAGTTTCTACATTAACTTCATTAACTTGGTGCTTTTTGCTGAGGTTCAAATCCATTCGTCATCTTTTCCAGAAGGTTTCGTAAGTTGGTCACCCGTTCAACAGAACCATGCCAGTATGTTCACATGCGATCTGTGTGGCAAAGAGTACCAGTATTACCGAAACTTGTATCGTCATAAGAAGTTTGGGTGTGGACAAGAGCCTAGATACCAATGTCCTCAGTGTCCGTACAAAGCCAAACATAATTCCAGCTTGAAAACTCATATGGCGATCAAGCATTATTAAACCTGATTGCCAGAGTGTTCGTTTAAGTTCTATAAGTACGATGTCAAAGTCATGGTCAATGGGAAAATGTCATTTGTGCCCGATATTACCACAGAAAGTTATTAGTTAATCCAGAGTTCAAGAAATATTGGTCTGTGTAAATCAATTGGGTGACGCCAAAGAAAACCCTTGACAGATCGGGCATTTGGTGTTCGATGTATTTCAGATTTCATAAATTGGCCCACAGTACGACAGTATAACTCCGGTATGTTCCCATGTGAGGTGTGTGGTAAAAAGTACAAATACAAGTGGGGATTAAGTCGACATAAGAGAGACGAATGTGGACAAGAGCCTAAATATCAATGTCCTCAGTGTCCGTACAGAGCTAGTCAAAAAGCTACCTTGAAAACTCACATGGCCATCAAACATTCCTGAATCTAATATCTCTCCAAATATACAATTTGACAACATCTTACTTATCCCATCTACTTTTTTTTTTACTCCCGAGCTAAATCTTTCGAAGTGCTTTATCTTCATTCTTGAAATTTTGACGTACCTTTTTTTCCAGACAGTTTCGTTAGATGGCCACGTTTCGATCCTGATCATTCCGGCATGTTTACATGCGACGGCTGTGGCAAAAGGTACAAATACAAAAGGGGACTTTACCAACATAAGAAAGATGAGTGTGGACAAGTTTGCTTGAAATATTTTATTGGATGCGCTTTGTTGTATACCAAAAATTCCTTCAGGACCTTCAGGTTGATTATTTATAACTAGTTATACAATGACGGTATTTCCTTTATCTTTTTTTATTCTATGTACGGTACGTAATAACTATGTACATAGTTAATTTTCCAATATTTTTCAGATTTTAATTGGCCACTATCACAATCACACGCCAACCTTACCGGTATGTTTGTATGCAATGTTTGTGGCAAAGAGTACAAATACAAAACTGGACTTTGGCGTCATAAGAAATTCGAGTGTGGACAAGAGCCCAAATATCAATGTCCTCAATGCCCGTACAAAACCAAACATAATTCCAGCTTGAAAACTCACATGGCCATCAAGCATTCTTATTCCTAATTACAAGCGGCTGAAGAAATCCTTCGTCTCTATCTATGTTCAATTATTTTTAGTGGTGCTCATCAACACCTGGGTTCTATGCACAACTCCAGTTATAGTTGCTTTATAGTTTACTAGCCGAAATCCGTCGCTTCGCTCCGGATTTCTGCTAGTAAATCCTTAAGGCATGGCCGTTCTTGTAGGAAATAATTTCATTGAATTCTCTATCTATGTTCAATTATTTTTAGTGGTGCTCATCAACACCTGGGTTCTATGCACAACTCCAGTTCTGTTATGGTTGCTTTATAGTTTACTAGCCGAAATCCTTAAGGCATGGCCGTTCTTGTAGGAAATAATTTCATTGAAATCGGATAACTTTAATTTTTACTCTATAAGCCTCATGTCACTCATCCATTTAGTGGTCTTGCTCGGCGTAGCTTAACAAAAACGAACCGAAAATAGCCTATAACCTTCATGGGAGTGCAAGCAATAAGTTCACAAAGTTTCATAGCAATGGGATGAGCGGTTTGGCCAGGCATAAAGTTCGAACAAACACACACAAACCGAGAGTGCAAGCAATAAGTTCACAAAGTTTCTTCTGACACCAATTTCCTTTCTCAGCGTATTAGGTTTGAGTAAATATATAGTAGTGATAGGGATGCGATGCTCTCGAGAGATTATCTTACATCTTTATTGTTTATTTACATTTTATTTCATCAGTATACGGTGTTCTTCAAATTCAATTGATCCCAAGGGTAAGGTAAACCTATACCCTTGCCAAATGGAGTGTGCCTGAAGGCATGTGATGTGTTCCAATCCACTCGATATTCAAAGATAATGTTCAAAGAGAGAGAGAGAGAGAGAGAGAGAGAGAGAGAGAGAGAGAGAGAAATAGGTAGGTAGGTATAATAATAATCTAATTGTTCAATGTTTAGACTTTAGAGGATTTTTAACAGATTTTTCTCCTTTTCTTTTCCCTTGATACCTTTAAATCAGGAAATTAGTCAAATTATGTGATCAATAGGAATTATTTGTGATCAGCGATCAGACTTAATTTTTTTGTCAATTTCGGTTTTCAGAAAGTTTCACTAGTTGGGAGGCGTCAGAACCGAATCATGCTGGTTTGTTCGTATGTGATGTTTGGTCAATTTCGGTTTTCAGAAAGTTTCACTAGTTGGGAGGCGTCAGAACCGAATCATGCTGGTTTGTTCGTATGTGATGTTTGCGACAGAAGGTATAAATACAAAAGTGGACTTTATCAACATAAGAAATACGAATGTGGGAAGGAGCCTAGATACCAATGTCCTCAGTGTCCACACAGAACTAAACAGAAATCTAGTTTGAAAACTCATATGGCTGTCAAACATTCGGATTGAGTGGACTTTATCAACATAAGAAATACGAATGTGGGAAAGAGCCTAGATACCAATGTCCTCAGTGTCCACACAGAACTAAACAGAAATCTAGTTTGAAAACTCATATGGCTGTCAAACATTCGGATTTGAATTTTATTTGCTTATTAAAGTGCGTAAACGAAAGATGGTGTTTATAATATGCTTAGTTACATGTGTGAAAATTTGACTAGAAAAAAATTACAGTAGATTTGACTGGAATAAAATAATCTAAATAATTAATTACTAATTAGATATTTGTGATTAGAAAGTTGTGGAAAAAGGTGAAAAGGAAATTTAGGAGATAACATACTTGGAAGAACTAGAGTTACTAGAGGAAGTATTAGCAGCCGCTTGAGATTTGGAATCAGAATGCTTCTTGGCAATATGAGTTTTCAAGCTGGAATTATGTTTGGTTTTGTACGGGCATTGAGGACATTGGTATTTTGGATCTTGTCCACACTCGAATTTCTTGTGACGCCTAAGTCCTCTTTTGTATCTGTATTCCTTACCACAGACATCGCATGCAAACATGCCGGCATCATCTATTTTATTTTTTCCTGAAAAAGTTAACAAAATACATAGGGTAATCTTTTTGCACGAAGGGTAATCTTTTTGTTTCAATGAACCAATATGTTTAATTGTCATGAAGAAGTGTGATATATGAATTTGAAATGAAAAGAATAATTAGAAAATGAGAAACATTGGCAAGGTTTGAAAAAATAAAGAATATAATATGTCTACATTAAATAGTATAAATATGTATGCACCGTATAATTCTACAACTTGACACAATATTATTACTGCTGATTGTTTCATACGAAATGGAAATTCATCTGAGAAAATCACAATGATTACAAATAGGCACTACAATATCATATTTAACCCATAAAAATGTACTATATAATAAAATTTTATACCCATAAAAACATAAACATACTGTGCGACTAAAATTCCAATATGTATTACTGAAGTTTACTCGTATTCAAACTTCATCTCATCTTTGTTTGGCCACGTAAGGTCGGAATGTTTGATGGCTATGTGAGTTTTAAGATTGGCCTTGTGTTTAGCTTTATGAGGGCAATGAGGACATTGGTATTTAGGCTCTTGTCCACACTCTTCCCTCTTGTGGCGGTAAAATACGGTCGGAATGTTTGATGGCTATGTGAGTTTTCAGATTGGCCTTGTGTTTAGCTTTATGAGGGCAATGAGGACATTGGTATTTAGGCTCTTGTCCACACTCTTCCCTCTTGTGGCGGTAAAGTCCAGTTTTGTATCTGTACCCTTTGCCACAGACATTGCATGCAAAAACCCCTAACTGAGGCTGTATAGGCCAGTCGATAAAATTTTCTGGGGGAGAAAAAGTCACGAAATTAATTCAACATTCAGAAAGATAAAAGAAGCAGAAGTGTTAAAGCGCCTAATCGAAAAAAAAACAGAAGAAGAAAAAGATTTTTTTTCAACATAAACCATTTGTATTTTTATATTCTGAACATAAAGAAGTTTCAAATTCGAATATTCAATTTGCTAGCATTTTTTTCTCTTCTTTTTTTTTTAATGCCTGATTCCTATGTGACTTTTCAAATTGGCCTTGTGTTTCGATTTGTACGGACAATGTGGACATGCGTATTTAGGCTCTTGTCCACATTCATCTCTCTTGTGTCGATCTAGATTTCCCTTATATTGGTACACTTTGTCACAAGCATCGCATGGATACGTTCCGGAACAATTTTGGTACATAGCTGCAAAACTGTTATTTACTGAAAGAGAAGATGTAATTATTAGAAAATGAAGTGCAGCTAAAAAATATTTTGCAACTTAAGAATTACAAAACAAGACTAGATTTATTCGTATTTCCACTTCTGGATTACTTCTTATTTGTCTTTTTTTAGACGTATCTATTCAACTGCTTGAATTCAGAAATGTTTGACAGCTATATGCGTTTTTAGATTGGCCTTGTGTTTAGCTCTATGTGGACAGTGAGGACATTGATATTTAGGCTCTTGTCCACACTCGAACTTTTTATGACGATAAAGCCCTCGTTTGTATTTGTACTCTTTGCCACAGACATCACATGCAAACATGCCGGAGAGATTCTTGTGAAAAGCTGACCAACTAAAAAAACTGTCTGAAAATAAAACAACGAAAATATTTGAGAATAGAGGGAAGCGAAACAGTTGCCGAAATTTGGATCAAATATAAAAAAACAAACATGTATAGCCGAATACGAAATTGTGTAATTAAAAAGAAATAGAAAAGAGTAGTGATATTTGACTGTGCCAGTCAATTTCTTATAAATATTGTGAAGAAATATATTAATTCGGTTCAACATTTGAAGACTATACCTAATGTGACCATATTGTGTGAATATTTTTATTGCGACCTTTTTCAGCCGCATGATATCATTGATGTCTAACAGCCATATGAGTTTTCAATGTACCTTTTTGACTAGCTCTGTACGGACATTGAGGACATTGGTATTTAGGCGCTTGTCCACACTCATCTTTCTTATGTTGGTAAAGTCCCCTTTTGTATTTGTACCTTTACACTGAGGACATTGGTATTTAGGCTCCTGTCCACACTCATCTTGTTTGTGACGATGAAGTCCCCTCTTGTATTTGTACCTTTTGCCACATACCTGGCATTCAAACCCTTTGGAATACTGCTGTACTAGTGGCCAAATATTAAAGCCATCTGAAAAAAAAGTACGAAGCTAATTGATAAAATGGAGTACAATGAATGAAACAGACACCGGGTAAGATTTTCAACGATAAAACAAAGTCGTTTGAAATAAATTATAGAAAAAAAATGACTAGCATTGATGACAATACACTTTACTAAAAATACTGGATCCAAATAATTTTAACAAAATAATACCAAAAAATGTTTAATAGATTTAGGTCCGAAAAATTCGACTGCGCCAGTTAATAAAAAAATATGCGACGATCACAGTTTCTAGCCAATTGCTTGTGAGCTAACAATGGATATAATAGCCGTTTGTAATAGAATCCGAATGTTTGATGGAAATGTGAGTTTTCAAGCTAGATTTCTGTTTGGCCCTGTACGGGCTTGTACTAGTGGCCAATTATTAAAGCCATCTGAAAAAAAGTACGAAGCTAATTGATAAAATGGAGTACAATGAATGAAACAGACACCGGGCAAGATTTGCAACGATAAAACAAAGTCGTTTGAAATAAATTATAGAAAAAAATGACTAGCCTCGATGACAATGCACTTTACTAAAAATACTGGATCCAAAAAATTTTAACAAAATAATACCAAAAAATGTTTATTAGATTTAGGTCTAAAAAATTCGACTGCGCCAGTTAATAAATATGCGACGATCACAGTTTCTAGCGAATTGCTTGTGAGCTAACACTGGATATAATAGCCGTTTGTAATAGAATCCGAATGTTTGATGGAAATGTGAGTTTTCAAGCTAGATTTCTGTTTGGCCCTGTACGGGCATTGAGGACATTGGTATTTAGGCTCTTGTCCACATTCGAATTTCTTATGGCGATAAATTCCATTTTTGTATTTGTACTCTTTTCCACAAACATCGCATATAAACATACCGGCATGATTTTGTTGTACTGCTGACCAGTTGATGAAACACTCTGAAATAAAAATGAAACTGAAAGTTAACAGATTTATTATTTGGAGAGGCCTGAATAAAAAAATAAAAAACACCATGTCCATTTTGACGATTTTGAATTATGCATAACAATGATTAGAGCGCGATGAGATCTATAATTTACTAAAAAGGAAAACAACAAAATAAATTTCCAGGTCCGTCAAATGACACGAAAAATATCTAAATGACATTTGCTCATTGAATATGGGCTCGACCTTAAGGAACTTGTACGTACTATGGCTTCAATCAGGGTTAAGAATGCTTGATAAAGATGTGAGTTTTCAGGCTAGATTTCTGTTTAGTTCTATGAGGACAGTGAGGACATTGGTATTTAGGCTCTTGACCACACTCGTGTTTCTTGTGTTGATGAAGTCCCCTTTTGTATGTATACTTCTTGCCACATACGTCGCATACAAACTTGCCGGTGTGACTCGGTTGGACTGTTGACCAATTGAAGAAGCATTCTGCGAACGCAATGCAATTGAAAGTTAATAGAAATTATTATTTAATATCACTTTCTTTCCAATATTAAAAAGTTAGGTAACTTGTATATACACAACACTAGGTAAAACAACTTTGTAAAACAGAAACAAAAAGCAAATTGTTATAACCTCGTGGTGTACCTGCCTCGGTGGTGTACCTGCCTCGGTGGTGTAGTGGTCAAGGCGCTCGCCTGGTAAACAGGAGGGCGTGGGTTCAATGGTGCTTTTTGCTGAGGTTCAAATCAATTAGTCATCTTTTCCAGAAGGCTTCGTAAGTTGGTCACCCGTTCAACAGAACCATGCCAGTATGTTCACATGCGATGTGTGTGGCAAAGAGTACCAGTATTACCGAAATTTATATCGTCATAAGAAGTTTGAGTGTGGACAAGAGCCTAGATACCAATGTCCTCAATGTCCGTACAAAACCAAACATAATTCCAGCTTGAAAACTCATATGGCGATCAAGCATTATTAAACCTGATTGCCAGAGTGTTCGTATAAGTTCTATAAGTACGATGTCAAAGTCATAGTCAATGGGAAAATGTCATTTGTGCCCGATATTACTACAGAAAGTTATCAGTTAATCCAGAGTTCAAGAAATATTGGTCTGTGTAAATCAATTGGGTGACGCCAAAGAAAACCCTTGACAGATCGGGCATTTGGTGTTCAACAATGTTATAGCGAAACACTAACAAATGTCATATATGCATCCAGAAGAATTCAAACTTCTGTCAAATGTCAATCCTTCCACCACTGTTTGATTTTTTACCGTTCCTATCTCTGGAAAACGGAAAATAAAGTCAATACGTGAAAATTATAACAATTTGCTTTTTGTTTCTGTTTCACAAAGTTGTTTTACCTAGTGTTGTGTATATCCTTAAAAGTTACCTAACTTTTTAATATTGGAAAGAAAGTGATATTAAATAATAATTTCTATTAACTTTCAATTGCATTGCGTTCGCAGAATGCGCAGGTACACCACGAGGTTATAACAATTTGCTTTTTGTTTCTGTTTTACAAAGTTGTTTTACCTAGTGTTGTGTATATACAAGTTACCTAACTTTTTAATATTGGAAAGAAAGTGATATTAAATAATAATTTCTATTAACTTTCAATTGCATTGCGTTCGCAGAATGCTTCTTCAATTGGTCAACAGTCCAACCGAGTCACACCGGCAAGTTTGTATGCGACGTATGTGGCAAGAAGTATACATACAAAAGGGGACTTCATCAACACAAGAAACACGAGTGTGGTCAAGAGCCTAAATACCAATGTCCTCACTGTCCTCATAGAACTAAACAGAAATCTAGCCTGAAAACTCACATCTTTATCAAGCATTCTTAACCCTGATTGAAGCCATAGTACGTACAAGTTCCTTAAGGTCGAGCCCATATCCAATGCGCAAACGTCATTTAGATATTTTTCGTGTCGTTTGACGGACCTGGAAATTTATTTTGTTGTTTTCCTTTTTAGTAAATTATAGATCTCATCGCGCTCTAATCATTGTTATGCATAATTCAAAATCGTCAAAATGGACATGGTGTTTTTTTATTTTTTTATTCAGGCCTCTCCAAATAATAAATCTGTTAACTTTCAGTTTCATTTTTATTTCAGAGTGTTTCATCAACTGGTCAGCAGTACAACAAAATCATGCCGGTATGTTTATATGCGATGTTTGTGGAAAAGAGTACAAATACAAAAATGGAATTTATCGCCATAAGAAATTCGAATGTGGACAAGAGCCTAAATACCAATGTCCTCAATGCCCGTACAGGGCCAAACAGAAATCTAGCTTGAAAACTCACATTTCCATCAAACATTCGGATTCTATTACAAACGGCTATTATATCCATTGTTAGCTCACAAGCAATTGGCTAGAAACTGTGATCGTCGCATATTTTTTTATTAACTGGCGCAGTCGAATTTTTCGGACCTAAATCTATTAAACATTTTTTGGTATTATTTTGTTAAAATTATTTGGATCCAGTATTTTTAGTAAAGTGTATTGTCATCAATGCTAGTCATTTTTTTTCTATAATTTATTTCAAACGACTTTGTTTTATCGTTGAAAATCTTACCCGGTGTCTGTTTCATTCATTGTACTCCATTTTATCAATTAGCTTCGTACTTTTTTTTCAGATGGCTTTAATATTTGGCCACTAGTACAGCAGTATTCCAAAGGGTTTGAATGCCAGGTATGTGGCAAAAGGTACAAATACAAGAGGGGACTTCATCGTCACAAACAAGATGAGTGTGGACAGGAGCCTAAATACCAATGTCCTCAGTGTCCCTACAGAGCTAAACAGAAATCTAGCTTGAAATCGCACATGAAAATCAGGCATGGTTTCTAATTACAAGCAGTTAGAGTGTGTCCACACATGGTCGACCCTGTCAATCGATGGTAGATTAATTGGGTGAAGAGGTGAATCTATGTCGTCGGGACAGTGTACGGTTTCAATCGATCGCGTCGGGATACAGCTTAATAGCTTCCTGTAATTGATCGAAGTGAAGTCCTACATTTGATCTTTTTTAATTTATTTTGCCTATTTCCCTCTTTGTTTCAAATCTTTGGTGTTTTTCTGAATCATTTTAGGAATTTATTTTATTCTCCTTTAAAAATAAAAATTGATGATTCCACTTTGTTTTGTTATTTTTCTAATCATTGTTAATGTTTTTCCGATGAAGATTTTTTTTTGTAATGCCGAGGTGGGAAAGGTTTGTATCATTAGCCCCTGATCTTTTTCCAGAATATTCCTTCAATTGGCCAGAAGTTCATCTGAATGAATCTGGTATGTATCAATGCGATGTGTGCGGCAGAGAGTATAAACAAAAATATGGACTGAATCGACACAAAAACTACGAGTGTGGCCAAGAGCCTAGATATCATTGTTCCTATTGTCCGTACAGAGCCAAACAGAAGATTCACCTAAAAACCCACATCCGAATTAAGCATGTGATAGAATAGTCCGGACGCACCTGGGGGGCATCACATAGTCTGGACGCACCTTGGGGGCATTTCAATAGTTTGGAAGCACCTAGGGGAAAAGTCTGGACCCGCCTAGGGGGCATCACATAGTCTGGACGCACCTAGGGGGCATTTCAATAGTCCGGAAGCACCTAGGGGAAAAGTCTGGACCCACCTAGGGGGCATCACATTGAAATAATTTTTTCAAAATTTCAAGCTCACTTGAAAGATTGATTCATTGATATGATTTCTTTATTTGGCGCAGTCGAATTTTTTGATATTTTTTACCTTAATCAGATGGTGAATTGAGTTCTCCTCTATTCAATTATAGCAGAGAAAATTATATTGGCCTTTTTATTTTTCTCTCCACGATAATTTATTTTATCACTTTTTTCGTGACAAATGTTACCTAATCGCTTGATATTCGTGATGTATTTCAGATTTCATAAATTGGCCCACAGTACGGCAGTATAACTCCGGTATGTTCCCATGTGACGTGTGTGGTAAAAAATACAAATACAAGTGGGGATTAAGTCGACATAAGAGAGACGAATGTGGACAAGAGCCTAAATATCAATGTCCTCAGTGTCCGTACAGAGCTAGTCAAAAAGCTACCTTGAAAACTCACATGGCCATCAAACATTCCTGAATCTAATATCTCTCCAAATATACAATTTGACAACATCTTACTTATCCCATCTACTTTTTTTTTTACTCCCGAGCTAAATCTTTCGAAGTGCTTTATCTTCATTCTTGAAATTTTGACGTACCTTTTTTTCCAGACAGTTTCGTTAGATGGCCACGTTTCGATCCTGATCATTCCGGCATGTTTACATGCGACGGCTGTGGCAAAAGGTACAAATACAAAAGGGGACTTTACCAACATAAGAAAGATGAGTGTGGACAAGCGCCTAAATACCAATGTCCTCAATGTCCGTACAGAGCTAGTCAAAAAGGTACATTGAAAACTCATATGGCTGTTAGACATCAATGATATCATGCGGCTGATAGAGGTCACAATAAAAATATTCACACAATATGGTCACATTAGGTGTAGTCTTTAAATGTTGAACCGAATTAATATTTTTCTTCACAATATTTATAAGAAATTGACTGGCACAGTCATATATCACTACTCTTTTCTATTTCTTTTTAATTAGACAATTTCGTATTCGGCTACACATGTTTGTTTTTTTATATTTGATCCAAATTTCGGCAACTGTTTCGCTTCCCTCTATTCTCAAATATTTTCGTTGTTTTATTTTCAGACAGTTTTTTTAGTTGGTCAGCTTTTCACACGAATCTCTCCGGCATGTTTGCGTGTGATGTCTGTGGCAAAGAGTACAAATACAAACGAGGACTTTATCGTCATAGAAAGTTCGAGTGTGGACAAGAGCCTAAATATCAATGTCCCCACTGTTCACATAGAGCTAAACACAAGGCCAATCTAAAAACGCATATAGCTGTCAAACATTTCTGAATTCAAGCAGTTGAATAGATAGGTTTAAAAAAGACAAATAAGTAATTCAGAAGTGGAAATACGAATAAATCTAGTCTTGTTTTGTAATTCTTAAGTTGCAAAATATTTTTTAGCTGCACTTCTTTTTCTAATAATTACATCTTCTCTTTCAGTAAATAACAGTTTTGCAGGTATGTACCAAAATTGTTCCGGAACGTATCCATGCGATGCTTGTGACAAAGTGTACCAATATAAGGGAAATCTAGATCGACACAAGAGACTATTGGTTCATTGAAACAAAAAGATTACCCTTCGTTAGACATGATAGTCCAAACCTTGTGTATTTTACCTTAGGTACTTTTATTTACTTATTATGTATTATGTTAACTTTTTCAGGAAAAAATAAAATCGATGATGCCGGCATGTTTGCATGCGATGTCTGTGGTAAGGAATACAGATACAAAAGAGGACTTAGGCGTCACAAGAAATTCGAGTGTGGACAAGATCCAAAATACCAATGTCCTCAATGCCCGTACAAAACCAAACATAATTCCAGCTTGAAAACTCATATTGCCAAGAAGCATTCTGATTCCGAATCTCAAGCGGCTGCTAATACTTCCTCTAGTAACTCTAGTTCTTCCAAGTATGTTATCTCCTAAACTTCCTTTTCACCTTTCTCCACAACTTTCTAATCACAAATATCCAATTAGTAATTAATTATTTAGATTATTTTATTCCAGTCAAATCTACTGCAATTTTTTTCTAGTCAAATTTTCACACATGTAACTAAGCATATCATAAACACCATCTTTCGTTTACGCACTTTAATAAACAAATAAAATTCGCATTTTGAAGATTTCAAGTCAGGATTTTCACGTAGTGAACTATTCCAGTCGATCAGATCATTTTCAAATAATTTCGCTTATTTTTTCACAGACTATTTTATTTACCATGATGGTCCATTTTCATGCGATGTTTGCGGCAAACAATACAAATACAAAAGAGGACTTGGGCGACACAAGAGAGACGAGTGTGGTCAAAGGCCTAAATACAAATGTCCTCATTGCCCTCATATAACAAAACAATTGGCCAACCTGAAAACACACATGGCTATCAAACATGGAGTTGACTGGTAGAGATTATCTGAGGCAATGAATTTGCAATTTTTGTTAAACTTTTCTTTCACATTTTAACAAAATCGGACATATCTTTTGAAAGTTGTGAAACAGACAACAGATTTACAATTTCACAGACAAGCCAAGCTCATTGCAAAACAGTCAAATTAAAATTTGGAACTTTAAATAGACTTAATAGGAGCACACTGAGCTCAGTACAATAAAAAAAGATTTTACTTGTTTAGCCATTTATGTGCAATTGAATTGTGAATAAATAAAAGATCATATTTGTTATAATTTTATTTTTCCTCTTGTTGGTCTTATATTTCTTAAGAAATATTTATTTTTCTCCATATAGGAGCACACTGAGCTCAGTACAATAAAAAAAGATTTTACTTGTTTTTCCATTTATGTGCAATTGAAATGTGAATAAATAAAAGATCATATTTGTTATAATTTTATTTTTCCTCTTGTTGGTCTTATATTTCTTAAGAAATATTTATTTTTCTCCAGTTTCATTTTTACCTTATTATATTTTTCTTTCCAGCAAATTTCATCGGTTGGTCACCTTTACAGAATCATGCTGGAACGTTTGCGTGCGATGACTGTGGTAAAGAATACCAATATAAACGAAATCTAGATCGACCTTCATTTTTACCTTATTATATTTTCTTTCCAGCAAATTTCATTGGTTGGTCACCTTTACAGAATCATGCTGGAACGTTTGCGTGCGATGGCTGTGGTAAAGAATACCAATATAAACGAAATCTAGATCGACACAAGAAATTTGAGTGTGGACAAGAGCCTAGATACCAATGTCCTCACTGTCCCCATCGAGCTAAACACAAGGCCAACCTGAAAACACATATAGCTGTCAAACATTTCTGATTCCAAATTGAAATAAAGTTCAAGTTTGAGAGAAATTTGTTTTAGTTTGATTTTGTATTATTTTCTTATTGCTGAAACAGATGTCGAATTAATTTATTATACTCAAAGTTGTTGATCAGCAAGGACGGTATATTCAATTATAAGGCCAGAGACGTATCTTTGACTCTTTTTTTAAGAGGTTTGACAGAGGGAACTGTAACTGCTAAGGTCTTATCGTCCCGAAATCGAAGAGAGAAGGAAGATAGGATTTGACACTTCCTGTTACTTTACTGTGAGAATTTGAGATATCTATGTATCCTCCATAATATCTACGAGAATTCTGTAAATATGTACCATCCTTTTCGTGAACTTAACATCAAATTTGATGATGAAGAATTTTTCAAATTCAATTTTTCCCATCTAATGTGATACAAACAAAACAAAGTCCCTTGGATCCTATTCTTACTCTTTTCCAGCCTCCTTAAAATGAAAGGTTGACACCTCCTGTTACTTTACTGTGAGAATTTGAGATATCTATGTATCCTACATAATATCTACGAGAATTCTGTAAATATGTACCATCCTTTTCGTGAACTTAAGAACTTCCTTAACATCAAATTTGATGATGAAGAATTTTTCAAACTCAATTTTTCCCATCTAATGTGATACAAACAAAACAAAGTCCCTTGGATCCTATTCTTACTCTTTTCCAGCCTCCTTAAAATGAAAGGGGTCTTTTCTAATGAAGTTCCCGTGTCCGATGTCCAGTAGGACTATTGCAATAAGGGACATGTCTACAGTCATATCTAAATACCAATGTTCTGAGAACGACATGTCACATGATCATCCGAAGACAGCCATCACCATTCGGCTACAGCTAAAGCCGCTACAACAACAACAACAACAACTCAAAGACAGCATCATGTACAAAGCTTTATATCTGGCGATTCTGGCGAACAATAAACCTACAAGATTGGGAAAACCGAGGAACAGATAAATTGATGCTATATACTCGTAAACAACCCCGACCCAAAGTTTTGACTTTCGTTAGAAATGAATAGCTCACCCCTAAAGAGGATTTAGCTAAAAAAAGGGTTCGACTTGAGAAAATAAAGGTTTACCAATGAAATTGGACACAATTCGCTCAAGATCATGTACAATACAGAAAGCTGATCGATGGAGGTTTTGGGACCTGACAGGATGTTACCAAGTAAGAAAATACTAAATATTAAAATGTCTACCTTGGAAAAAAAATCTACCTTCGACACTCATAATTACAGTGATCGAATATTCTCTTCCTGATTACCAACGGTTTTAAGAATTGTATCTAAATTATAATTATGTGATAAATTATACTTGATATAATTTTCGATCGAAAAAATATTTCTAGATGGTTGCAATTTTACAATCTGGTAAAGTATGGTAAAATATTATTAACTTTGTGATCTTTTCCAGAAAGTTTCACCTGTTGGCCGCAAGTACAACGTAACCCTTCCGGCATTTTTCCATGCGATATGTGTGGCAAAGAGTACAAGTATAAACATGGGCTTAATAGACATAAGAAATATGAGTGTGGACAAAAGCCTAAATACCAATGTCCCCATTGTCCGTACCGAGCCAAACAGAAGATTAACCTTAAAACTCATATGGCCATTAAACATTCTATTCCCAATTGCCAGGGGCTTTAGAGTTTATTTATTTATACGCTTAACAACAAGGCCATATGTGAGGCTTTAATATTTAATTCGACGAATGTAAATTTTTCTAGGAAAGTTTGCAATTTCACTAACTGGCGCAGTCGATGAAACTTTTTGTGTATCAAGTGATACATATTTTATGTATTCTCTTATGTTCGGTTTAGTTTCAACAAATGATATAATCATTAGATTTTAGATTAATTATCTTTGTTCTTTTGACTTTCTCTTCACAATAATTTTGAATGACTGTGTTTCTTACCCAATATTTCTTAGAAGTTGCCAGAACAGATAGGGTTGTCCATTTGGTGTTCCATTCCACTTATTGATTTTTCGCTTGAACTTGTTATTTTTCACCAAGTTTTGTGATCTTTTTCAGAAGATTTCTCCAGTTGGCCTGGAGAAAAACAAAATCATGCCGAAATGTTTGCATGCGATGTCTGTGGTAAAGAGTACAAACAAAAATATGGGCTTAATCGACATAAAAAATACGATTGTGGACAAGAGCCTAAATACCATGGAGGTATGAATAAAATGGAGGAACAGATCCCTATCTCACCTGTACAAATGTTGGAAGACAAAATTTTCGAAAGGAAAAGAGGGTTCCCAATTACCAGGGGCTTTAAAGTTTATTTATTTATACGCTTAACAACAAGGCCATATGTGAGGCTTTAATATTTAATTCGACGAATGTAAATTTTTCTAGGAAAGTTTGCAATTTCACTAACTGGCGCAGTCGATGAAACTTTTTGTGTATCAAGTGATACATATTTTATGTATTCTCTTATGTTCGGTTTAGTTTCAACAAATGATATAATCATTAGATTTTAGATTAATTATCTTTGTTCTTTTGACTTTCTCTTCACAATAATTTTGAATGACTGTGTTTCTTACCCAATATTTCTTAGAAGTTGCCAGAACAGATAGGGTTGTCCATTTGGTGTTCCATTCCACTTATTCAAATAACTTATTGATTTTTCGCTTGAACTTGTTATTTTTCACCAAGTTTTGTGATCTTTTTCAGAAGATTTCTCCAGTTGGCCTGGAGAAAAACAAAATCATGCCGAAATGTTTGCATGCGATGTCTGTGGTAAAGAGTACAAACAAAAATATGGGCTTAATCGACATAAAAAATACGATTGTGGACAAGAGCCTAAATACCAATGTCTTTATTGTCCTTACAGAGCCAAACTGAGGTTTAATCTCAAAACTCACATCAACGTAAAACACTCTTATGAATACATTCGGATTATATTACGAACAGCTATTATGCCCAGTGTTAGCTCACAAGCAATTGGCTAGAAACTGTGATAGTCTCACATTTATTATTTGGCGCAGTCGCATTTTTCGGACCCAATTCTATTATTACCTGAATGCAAGCTGAAAAGCTTTATAATTGTTCCAATTTCAGATTGAATTTTGCTGCATAGAGTGAAATTATACAAGAAAATAAAAATAATAAAAGTGAAGTTTATAATTTTACAAAATTGTACTTGTTTCTTTTTTTTTTTTTACTTTCTATTTTTACTCAGAATAAGGAAAATAAAGGTAGAATTTGTAGAAATACACTACCATCGCTTGATGTGACATGGCGTGATGATCGTGTGTTTCTACATTAACTTGGTGCTTTTTATACCAATGTCTTTATTGTCCTTACAGAGCCAAACTGAGGTTTAATCTCAAAACTCACATCAACGTAAAACACTCTTATGAATAGTTTGAACTCACCTCTAAGGGGCAAGTCTAGAGTTTTACATTGGAGTATAAATACCAATAACCCGATTTTTTCCGAAGTGGTAAATTACAATCTGATGTTTGATTTTTTCAAAATGAAAGGCGTTCTTTTTTCCAGATAGTTTTATGAGTTGGGAGGGGCCGTTCAAACCAAAGCTGTACGGTAAGTTCGCATGCGATGTGTGTGGCAAAGAGTACCAGTATTACCGGAACTTATATCGTCATAAGAAGTTCGAGTGTGGACAAGAGCCTAGATACCAATGTCCTCAATGTCCGTACAGAACTAAACAGAAAGGTAACCTCAAAACTCATGATTTTTTCAAAATTTCAAGCTCACTTGAAAGATTGATTCATTGATATGATTTCTTTGTTTGGCGCAGTCGAATTTTTTGATATTTTTTACCTTAATCAGATGGTGAATTGAGTTCTCCTCTATTCAATTATAGCAGAGAAAATTAAAAAACTCATCTAGTCATCAGGCATTCGTCATTAGCGTCATTACAAAAATGATTTATTCTGCTTGTTTGTATGTTTGTTTATAATATTGGAGGAGGCGGGCGGAAGGTAATCAAATTGCCAGAACAACAAAAAATATGTACTTTCTACGCAGAAGAATAAACTATGTACAAATATTTACGCCATTAACATGGTAAAAAGTCAGTAGTTATTAAATAATTTAATGCAATTACCACCGGTTTTCAAGTTCTTTTCACTTTGATTTTCAGACCCACGTGTGAAATCTCTTACGATAAATGTGAACCGTATATATGCCTGTGATGTATGCGGCAAAGCGTTCCAACACAGGTTGCCTCTTAATCGTCACAAGAGAGAAATTTGCGGAGACCCGAACAGTCCCTATTCGTGCAATAAATGTGGGAAGAAATTCAAGCTCAAGAACTCTTTAGGGAAACATCGATCATTCGAATGTGGAAAAGAGCCGAGATTCAAATGTACACAGTGCCCTTTCAGAACCAAATTTAAATGTAACTTGAAATCTCATTTGGCCAAACTGCATTCTAAACCCTGTTCTTATCGAGATAAACACAAGTGATTGCAAGGGAGCAAGGGACCCTTACTGTTCTTATCGAACTGAACACAAGTTTAGCTATGTATTGTTATGTATTGAGATTCAGACAAAGGGTTTTATTAAAAAAAAAGAGGAATAGAATATAATAGATTCGATTCCCTACCGAAGCGGATTTTATCCTAAATGGATAATGTTCGTTCTCGGAATAGCTGGCTTTCTTCTATCCTGTCTTCCTTCTCTCTTCGATTTCGGGACGATAAGACCTTAGTAGGTATAGTTCCCTCTATCAAACCTCTTCAAAAAAGAAGAAAAGAACAAGTTGTTCCATTATAGGTACATACTAGCTTCATGTTTTATTACTTTTTTTTAGTTCTTTATTTGTATGTTACACTTCTTATTTTGTTGTTCTTTGCATTTTATTTAATTTGGGAATAAAGCTTCATAATAAAGAAATAAATACTAAAAAACCAATTTCTGTATATTTAAATGGTTTCCTGCCTTCATATTGTCTTCTCCATTTACCGCGTTAACGACTGCGCCAGTTTCTGTTGTTGTTGGTTTTTTTTTTTTACCTTTTCTGCAGATGTGAACTTTAGATTGCCGGTTTATGTAGAATGCCGGTAACATATACATATTTCTGTAATTTTCGTTTTAATAATGTCGATTGATAATAATGTATTTGTCTAGAGGTTATCAATATTCAAAATTTTGTATTGTTTCAAATTTCAATTAATCTTTGCTTTGTTTCCTGGCGGTGCATGGGTAAAATGTTGAATTTTCTTCTGAACTGCTTTCATTAATTTCTTATTTTTCTGTAATGTATGTCCCTATGTTTCTAAGTATCGCAGGTGTTTTTATTTCAACCACGAAAAGAACCTATTCAGTAAATATCACACTGATATTGACGCCTTTGATTCCTCTTTTTCAGACGGATTTCCCACTGACTCACTTTTCCTGCCTTCCCCGTTCGGGTTTGCGTACGGTGCGCATGCGTGCGACAATTGCGGTAAATTGTACTCGAATAAGGCGAACGTTCGACGTCACAAGCGGGATGAATGTGGTGGCCAACAGCCTCGACACCAGTGTCCCCAATGTTCTTATGTGGCGAGACAGAAGGCCACGCTAGTCAGACACATGAGATTCAAACATGAAAAAGAGAGCTAGACCTTTTACACCTGTGGAAAAACCGATAGTAGCCTTATTTTTACAGTCAGGATCATATTCTTTTTTTTTATATTTACGCCATTAACATGGTAAAAAGTCAGTAGTTATTAAATAATTTAATGCAATTACCACCGGTTTTCAAGTTCTTTCAATTAACATCAAACTATTATTATAATTTTTTACGAGGTGTTATTGTAAAAAATGTATAATATATTATTGTGATTTCTCAATATTAATTTGTTATTGCTAAAAACAGCAGGGAAGCTCGTATATTTAAAATGAAACAATAAAATTATATCAGGCAATAATTTCGCCCTTTGTAATTTCTTGTAAGCAGAAAAGTTCACCTCAAAAGACATCTACTGAATGTCCACTACAGAAATATCAGGCAATAATTTCGCCCTTTGTTTGTAATTTCGTGTATTTATGTACATTGAATTATAACCAATAAAGAGTATAATAAATACCCTGATTTCAAAAGGCTTGAACGGAACATCAAATTTAAATTACCAATAAAGAGTAATTTATAATCCTGTATGATAATTATATTGGTCATCATTATAAACATCGTTGATGAATTATTCAACTCTTGGTTTACCTTTGGTTCATAATAATCACAAGGAATGGATAATAATTAATTAGATATTAAGGTTATAGGTAGTCGGTTTGTTTTTGTTACTTGAAATATGACTTTGCCTATTTCATTTAAATTTATTTTGGGTTGTTTGATTTTGTATAGAAATAAACTAAATATTATTTCAAGTAATACATGATGGAATTATTTTTGAAATTATTTTTTCCATCTTTTATAATTATTATGCAAGTTATAACTTTTACATAGTTTATAATTTTCTGGGCTTGAATATTTCACTTTCCATTACCGCTAATTCTTTTTCAGACAGTTTCACCCGTGGTGCTGTATTCCTTCCTTCTCTATGCAATGTCTACTTGTGTAACGTCTGCGGCAAAGCGTACCAACATAGGACGACTCTAAGGCGGCATCAGAAGTTCGAGTGCGGCCAGGAACCGCGACAGCAATGTCCTCAGTGTCCTTACCGCACTAGACAGAAAGCCACTCTCAACAGACACGTCAGAATCAGACATTGCCTATTCTGATCTCTCAGCGGAGTGCAAGCAGAGGGAAAAAACTTTTTGAATACTTATCTAGTCATAATATAAAATTAAATATCCTTTTACATTTAAATGGTTTCCTGCCTCCGTATTGATTTTTTTCCCTTTCATTTTCGGCGTTAAGTTAGCGACTGCGCCAGTTTTTTTTTTTTTCAAGTGTCCTTTAAACATTTAAATGGTTTCTACCTCCCTGGTTCTTGATATTTTCTGTTCTCCATTATTTCCCCGCTTAACGACTGCACCAGTTTTGTTCCCCCCGCTTTAATTAATTCTCTATAAAACTGACAATACTTTTCAGAGCTCGGTTGGGAATCTCTCAAACCAAATGCGTACGGTATGTATGTCTGTGATATATGCGGCAAGGTGTACCAACACAAGCGAACACTGTATCGACACAAGAAAGACGAGTGTGGACAAGAGCCGAGGTTTCAATGTCCTCAGTGTCCTTACAGAGCCAAACAGAAGGCCAACTTGAAAACTCATCTGATCATCAAGCATGATTCCGTGTTGCTTTAAAAATGGGAGACAGTAAAAAAAGAGAGATTTTTTTTTTTTTAATATTACCAAAACATGGAAAAAACAACTTTTTGTTATTTTCTTCGTATGTATGCATTTTGACCACCAGATCTCTGCGGACTTTAGGCGGGATTAGTATTTTTTGATACTAGTTACCAATTTTTCGGCCTTTTTTCAGAAAGCGTCGTCTCATGGTCATCTTTACAGGCAAATCCTTCTGGAAAGTTCTCATGCGATGTGTGTGGCAAAGAGTACAAACATAAGCGACATTTGTATAAAAAAAAGACATTTTTTTTTAAATATTAACAAAACATGGAAAAAAAACAACTTTTTGTTATATTCTTCGTATGTATGCATTTTGACCACCAGATCTCTGCAGACTTTAGACAGGGTTAGTATTTTTTGATACTAGTTACCAATTTTTCGGCCTTTTTTCAGAAAGCGTTGTCTCATGGTCATCTTTACAGGCAAATCCTTCTGGAAAGTTCTCATGCGATGTGTGTGGCAAAGAGTACAAACATAAGCGACATTTGTACAGCCATAAGAGAGATGAATGTGGTAAAGAGCCTAAATTTCTATGTCCTCAATGCCCGTATAGGAGCAAACAGAGACCCAACCTCAAAAGACATATGGCGCTCTTGCACTCTTTGTATTAAAAACAAAGCTAAAACCTGAAACACGAGAGAGAGATGGAGAGCGAGGGAGAAAAGTGTAGATCACAGTTAAATGGTTTCCTTCCGGCTTAATCTTTCTTCAGAAAGTAATCATGATGGAGAGCGAGGGAGAAAAGTGTAGATCACAGTTAAATGGTTTCCTTCCGGCTTAATCTTTCTTCAGAAAGTAATCATGTCACAACTTTAATCATCATACATGTACATTTTACATGAGATTTCTTTTTCATTTGAACTTCAGATGGTTTAAGCGGTAAAGGATTGGCGAGCTGCACTTCAGATTATCACAAGAATTATGGAGAGCGAGGGAGAAAAGTGTAAATCACATTTAAATGGTTTCCTTTCGGCTTAATATTTCTTCAGAAAGTAATCATGTCACAACTTTAATCATCATACATGTACATATTACATGAGATTTCTTTTTCATTTGAACTTCAGATGGTTTAAGCGGTAAAGGATTGGCGAGCTGCACTTCAGATTATCACAAGAATTAAGCGCAGATAAAACACCAAACACGTGCACAAGAATAATTTATAAGAGTTTATAGTCATAGACTTGCACAATACTGTTTAAGCACAAATCAATAAATAAAAACTATTTTATTAATAAAAAAAATTAAAAAAAAACTCCACGAACAATACCACTCGCGTGATGCTTATGTGCCGAGCGACCTTCTAATGCTTAAGTTCTAATAAGTAACTACCGTATTTAATCCGCTCGATCTCATTTCAGACTTTCTTTCCTACGGCACATCTTTCAAGTCCAATCCAGGCGGTCTGTTTGCCTGTGATGTATGCGGCAAGGGGTATCATTTCAAGACGGGGCTTTACCGTCACAAGAAAGACGAATGTGGACAAGAGCCTAAACACCAATGCCCTCACTGTCCTTATCGCGCCAAACAGAAGACCAACCTTAAATCTCATCTGAGGATCAGGCATTGCTACCAATCTTAGGGCCAAGTTCTGAAATAGTCGTCGTCGTGAATTTATTTGTGCCTTTTCACAACTTTTTGTGGATATCAAAGCGTTACTAAGCGCTTCCTTTGCAATCAATTTCCATCTTTCAATAATCTTTTTCCACTGGTAATGCCGACACCAAGCTTTGAAATAGGATTCTTTCAATGTAGGACATTCCTCAAATTCAATAAGGGTCATTTATTTGATAATTATCACAAACTTTGATAAATAACACAAAATAATCGCGCGAAAGAGAAAGCCCAATGTCTCATTTAACAGTTGTACATACCTTCACCTAGATATGAACTACATGTTAGTCCATAGCAATATTTTCTCATGATTTATAAATATCTAGAATATCATATAAATTGGAAAATAAAAACGGTAAACCTGTTTAAAACTTGTATCTAATTTTTTCCAGGATACCAATTAATTTTATTTAGGTTTTTAGCCCTTTTGAAAATATAATAGGTAAATATACAAATAACTTAATCTCATAAATCTTTTAACATAATATGGGCTCTCATAACTTCATTATTTTTTCCCTTTTCATAAAAACGCAACTTTATAAAAGATCAATGAATAATTTTATTGTACTCACTTCGCTTTAATTTTTCAATTACAGAGAGTTTACACCTGGCTGAAGGATTGTTTTCATGCAGCGACTGCGCCAGAGTGTACAAAAGTAAAAAATCTCTTGCAAGACATCAGACTTACGAATGTAATCAAGAGCGTCAACACTACTGTACACTGTGTCCGTACCGAGCCAAGCAGAAAACCCATCTGATAACCCATTTGGCCATTAGACATAATCAGAAAACTCAGAGTTCAAGAACAGGGAGTTCTTACTGCGCTGATGCTGACGGATTGTTTTCATGCAGCGACTGCGCCAGAACGTATAAAAATAGAAAAACCCTCATAAGGCACCATAAATTTGAATGTGGTCAAGAGCCTCAACACTACTGCCCCCTCTGTACATACCGCGCAAAACGAAAAAGTCATCTGAATACCCATATGGCCAACAAACATCCTGATGATCAATTGTTGACGTAATCGCAATACTCCAGTAATCCTAAAGAAATATTGTTTTATTTATTATTTTCAATAGAAAGTATATATGCATGTTTTTTTACATTTATATGTATGTGTTTCTGCTGGATTTATATTTTAAAGCTCAGTGGTTGGGTGGAAGAGCTCACGTAAGTGAGAACCCTGCCACTTAAAATAAAGCCTTAAAAAGGAAAAAAAATCTCTCGTAACTTTAAAAAAGTTCAATCGACGCGTAGAATAATTATCTTCAGTTCACTTTGTTTTTTTTTCAATTACAGAGAGATTACACCGCGCTGAAGGATTGTTTTCATGTACTGGCTGTGCAAGGGTGTACAAAAATAAAAGATCTCAACGCGTAGAATAATTATCTTCAGTTCACTTTGTTTTTTTCAATTACAGAGAGATTACACCGCGCTGAAGGATTGTTTTCATGTACTGGCTGTGCAAGGGTGTACAAAAATAAAAGATCTCATGTACATACCTTCACCTAGATATGAACTACATGTTAGTCCATAGCAATATTTTCTCATGATTTATAAATATTTAGAATATCATACAAATTGGAAAATAAAAACGGTAAACCTGTTTAAAACTTGTATCTACTTTTTTCCAGGATACCAATTAATTTTATTTAGGTTTTTAGCCCTTTTGAAAATATAATAGGTAAATATACAAATAACTTAATCTCATAAATCTTTTAACATAATATGGGCTCTCATAACTTCATTATTTTTTCCCTTTTCATAAAAACGCAACTTTATAAAAGATCAATGAATAATTTTATTGTACTCACTTCGCTTTAATTTTTCAATTACAGAGAGTTTACACCTGGCTGAAGGATTGTTTTCATGCAGCGACTGCGCCAGAGTGTACAAAAGTAAAAAATCTCTTGCAAGACATCAGACTTACGAATGTAATCAAGAGCGTCAACACTACTGTACACTGTGTCCGTACCGAGCCAAGCAGAAAACCCATCTGATAACCCATTTGGCCATTAGACATAATCAGAAAACTCAGAGTTCAAGAACAGGGAGTTCTTACTGCGCTGATGCTGACGGATTGTTTTCATGCAGCGACTGCGCCAGAACGTATAAAAATAGAAAAACCCTCATAAGGCACCATAAATTTGAATGTGGTCAAGAGCCTCAACACTACTGCCCCCTCTGTACATACCGCGCAAAACGAAAAAGTCATCTGAATACCCATATGGCCAACAAACATCCTGATGATCAATTGTTGACGTAATCGCAATACTCCAGTAATCCTAAAGAAATATTGTTTTATTTATTATTTTCAATAGAAAGTATATATGCATGTTTTTTTACATTTATATGTATGTGTTTCTGCTGGATTTATATTTTAAAGCTCAGTGGTTGGGTGGAAGAGCTCACGTAAGTGAGAACCCTGCCACTTAAAATAAAGCCTTAAAAAGGAAAAAAAATCTCTCGTAACTTTAAAAAAGTTCAATCCACGTGCACAAGAATAATTTATAAGAGTTTATAGTCATAGACTTGCATAATACTGTTTAAGCACAAATCAATAAATAAAAACTATTTTATTAATAAAAAAAATTGAAAAAACTCCACGAACAATGCCACTCGCGTGATGCTTATGTCCCGAGCGACCTTCTAATGCTTAAGTTCTAATAAGTAACTACCGTATTTAATCCGCTCGATCTCATTTCAGACTTTCTTTCCTACGGCACATCTTTCAAGTCCAATCCAGGCGGTCTGTTTGCCTGTGATGTATGCGGCAAGGGGTATCATTTCAAGACGGGGCTTTACCGTCACAAGAAAGACGAATGTGGACAAGAGCCTAAACACCAATGCCCTCACTGTCCTTATCGCGCCAAACAGAAGACCAACCTTAAATCTCATCTGAGGATCAGGCATTGCTACCAATCTTAGGGCCAAGTTCTGAAATAGTCGTCGTCGTGAATTTATTTGTGCCTTTTCACAACTTTTTGTGGATATCAAAGCGTTACTAAGCGCTTCCTTTGCAATCAATTTCCATCTTTCAATAATCTTTTTCCACTGGTAATGCCGACACCAAGCTTTGAAATAGGATTCTTTCAATGTAGGACATTCCTCAAATTCAATAAGGGTCATTTATTCGATAATTATCACAAACTTTGATAAATAACACAAAATAATCGCGCGAAAGAGAAAGCCCAATGTCTCATTTAACAGTTGTACAATGTACGATCAATGTGATTTTTCACGCCGAATCGAATGGTGCTACTTTTAGTACTGTCTGACTTACGGTTGAGAAGTTGCGGGTT
>NW_007379085.1:64741-76103 GCF_000475195.1 Diaphorina citri
TTTCCCTCCCCGCCCCCCTTCCGATCTCAGTATCTTTTTTCCGTCTTTTTTTTTTTTTTTTTTTTTACTTTACATTTATATGGGTTCTTGCCAGCTCTATATTTTCAGTGTGATTTCCCTTTTTTTTCGACTATGGAATTACTATTATTAGTACCGTTTTATTTCCCAATTACAGAAAGTTCTTCCTTTGCTGACAGATTGTTTTCATGCCGTAGCTGCGCAAGAGTATACAAAAATAAAAAATCACTAGTAAGACATCAGACTTGCGAATGTGGTCAAGAGCCTCAAAACTAATGTTCTGTCTGTCAATACAGGGACAAACACAAAAGCCAGCTGACGAAACATATGGCCATTAGACATTATCAGTATCAATTATAAACAACTATTGAAAAAATGTAATAAGTGCCTAATTGGAAATTAATAAAATAATAATAACCTCAATATCATTTTCGGTCGTTTTTTTTTTACTTTACATTTATATTTAAAGTCGTTTTTTTACTTTACATTTCCCCCGATTACGAAAAAAAGGTATTTGTAAACTCCCCCGATGGTAGAACCTGGATTTGACTTTCTTTCTAATTTCTGATGCTATTTATTTGAACATATGAAACATAATGCATCCGTAAAAACATGAATATTTGGATGCGAAGAATTAAAATATATAGAGAGATGTGAATCAAATGACTTATAATTTCTAAACACCAAAAGATGTTTACCACGCCCAAACTAATAGGTAATTAAACATGAAATGTCCAAATCATTGTTTATCACACATTTTCCTCTTTCTATCTTCAAGTATCGGGGGAATTTACATAGTACACATTTCGGGGGAGTTTACCATTTGAGACTCAGGTAGTCGATTTCAGTTTCGGGGGAATTTACATCCGGAAATGAGGACCCTTGAAAAAATCGGGGGAATTTACATACAGCCTTTTTTACTTTACGGTAATTTATAAAAATAAATAAATATGGGTTCTTGCCAGATCTATATATTCAGTATGATTTCCCTTTCGTAAATATTTTTTCACCTGCCAGATTTTTTTTTCTTTTCAAATAGTAGTAGGTACTTCCCAACTTCTTAATAAGATTAGTGCGACGAATAAACATCCTAACTTTATTTTTTTCATTTACAGATAGTTTGTATAAAGGAGGCGGTTTGTTTTCATGTAGTGACTGCTCCAGAGTATACAAAAAAAAGGCATCTCTGACCAGACATCAGACCTATGAGTGTGGTCAACAGCCTAAATACCGCTGTCCTCTCTGTTCTTACCGGGCAAAACAGAAAATTCATCTAACAACTCATATGGCCATCAGGCATCATAAAAAACTGGGCAAAATTTATTAGTGATGTATTTTATGTATTTAAAATACCGATAATTTTCTCTTTATATCAAAAGTCAATAACTCTTTATTGTTTTGAATAATCAAATAAATATTTGAATTATTATGCAATTATGGTTTACAAAGTTATGGATATTGATAACTTCATGTATTGATCAATTTTATCATCTTTTTAACTCAACACTGCCAAATAGGCCATGTAGTCCCATTATTATGTTAAGGCCTTCTCTTGATCCCTTATTTGATCAAGAAGAGAACGCCTTAACTCATTTGCGCCCGCTGATCCCAAATGGGAACAAATATATTTGGGGTCATTGGTAAGTTCTTATTTGATCAAGAAGAGAACGCCTTAACTCATTTGCGCCCGCTGATCCCAAATGGGAACAAATATATTTGGGGTCATTGGTAAGTTTGTTATGACTTATTTCTGATTTATCTTTCCCCAAAAAAAAAATCCACCAAAATTTAATTTGGGCATAAATGAGTTTAACATAATCTTTTTGCGAGATCTTTCTCTTCAGCCTATGAGAAAAAAAAAATCCACCAAAATTTAATTTGGGCATAAATGAGTTTAACATAATCTTTTTGCGAGATCTTTCTCTTCAGCCTATGAGGTTTCTGATAATCCGATTCCAGAGTATCCACGGCTTGATTGTATAGACTTCAATTATTGTTCATTTTCTCCTTCTGAGATCTATAAGGCTCTGTCTTCACTACCACAGAAGTTTTCTTCTGGTCCCGACATGGTTCCACCTTACATTTTGAAAATGTGTGCAGCTGTTTTGGCAAATCCTTTGTCAGCTTTATTTAATGCATCTCTATCGGCTGGGGTGTTTCCATCAAAGTGGAAATCTAGCTTCATCTTTCCAATTCATAAATCAGGCGACAGATCCAACATTGCTAATTACCGTGGGGTGTGTATTCAGTCTTCTATACCCAAAGTCCTAGACAAATTGGTCTCTTCCGATCTTTCATTTGCATGTAAACAGTTCATCTCAGACCAACAGCACGGTTTTACAACCAAAAGATCCACAGTTACAAATCTCCTCTGTTACCAATATGACATATTAAGATCTTTTCAATCTGGGAACACTGTCCATTCTATCTACACTGACGTAGCCAAGGCGTTTGATAGAGTTAATACCAATGGTCCCCTGGATTCTCTTATATCCAGGTTCGACTGTATCTGTTATTTGTGGCAGTTTTACCGGGCCAATGGATTTTTCAATGTTGGCACACTTGTGATTCTTGCTTGAATGACAATAATATGGATTGTTCCACTTGTAATTTATAACTCGTAATTGAATACCAGTTTTTCTCCACTGTAAAGCACTCTCATGTCACTGGTTTTCTTCGATTATTTCCAGACTTCACCAACGCTTTCGTTTCGTACCGTAATTTCTCTCTCAGGGGGACACAAAATTCCCTCTTTGCTTGTGACGTGTGCCACAAATCGTACAAAAATCGCAAAACTCTGGTCCGACACAAGGACTATGAATGTGGCAAGGAGCCACATCTTCAATGTTCTTACTGCACGTATCGCACAAAACATAATTGCTCTCTGAAAACGCATATGGCCATCAGACACTCGTAAGGCTGATTTACTTTGAGGTCGTATTGTGTATTTTATTGAACGAAGAAGAACTCAATATGTAAAGTGAAGGAAAAATGTAGATCGAATATGTTTTATTGGAAAAATTACGACAATGTAAAAAAGCTCAGGGAAGAGAGGAAGGCAGGGAAAAACTATCTATTGAAATGTTGCCTTAGCAACCAGAATACAGAGTGGACTGGTGATTGTAAATACTGGGTGGATACACAACAGGTCGAATCTTCGACATGGCCCCGACACTTTTTTGTCGATCAGGGTAGAGTATTTTCGAAGATGGACAAAATACTCTGGATTTAAAAAAAAATGTTTATTCAGTGATTTATCTTTATCATTGACTTTTTATCTATTTTCATTCTTAATTAATTCTTTGAGTTCGTACGACGAATTCTCTCACAGGTAGGTATTCCAACTTGAGAAGCTTGTTACCATCTTGCCGCTCTGATCACCCGCATCAAATCAACAACTTTTTAATTTCAGATATACTGAACAAATCAATTCTGTACAAATACCTGCATTATCGGAAACACAAACAGTGGACGTCCATGTTCCGTTGTGACACATGTGACAAATCGTACAAAAACAAAGTTTCTCTCAATCGTCACAAGAAAATCGAGTGCGGTAAAGAGCCGAATCTCCAGTGTCCTTTTTGTCCGTACCGGACCAAACACAACTGCTCTTTGAAAACTCACGTTACGCTGAAACATACGTCCTCGGTCGCAAAACTTAATTAGTGGAACGGCACGATACAAAATTCAAATGTATGGTCTTCCGTTTTTTCATAAAGATGTCTTACCAAGACATCCATCAAGATGATAAGGATGTATTTTATATCATTGCTTGTTTGATCAGAGCTTTCTTGTGGAAACAAAAAAAAATCAAGTTTTTTTTTCATATTTTATTTTAAATCCATTTAAGTTTTAGATGATCTATTATTTTATTTAGTGCTCATGAAGGATCGAGTTGACATTAGCTATGATTTGTGCTTGAGTTTATGCTAGTCTATCAGGACTCATTGCGTCAGTACAACCTAGTCTTGTAAAAAAAAAAAAAAAAAAAACCCTGGTGCAATACTTTTTTGTCTTAATTGTTTTCATTTATTAATATTACATTTTTGTGCTGAAATCAGCTAAAAAATTATCTAGAGGTAAAGAATTTTTGAGACGGCTCTATGTATAAGAAATTTAGTATATCTTCTGAATAAATAATCTTAGAAGCAATACCGATACCTCCTTGTTAATTCATTTTAATCTAACGTCCTAGCTTCGAGTGCCACTGCGGGCACAATTGAAAAAAATATTTTGTTTTTAATTTTTTGTTGCAAATTTAATGTTCTTACCTGTCAATTTTGCTAAGTTTTGTGCTCTATAACTGTTTCTGTCTTTTCAGATTTCTTACAGACTTGTATGATGTTCAAATACCTTCAGGCTCAGAGAATGAGCCGGTACAGTTCTGTGTTCAATTGTGAAACCTGTGGCAAATCCTATAAAAACAAAGTCTCACTCAATCGTCACAGGAGAATCGAGTGTGGTAAAGAACCAAATCTTCAATGCTCCTATTGCCCGTATCGGACCAAACATAATTGTAACTTGAAAACCCACATTGCTCTTAAGCACTCATCCACATAGAGAATGTGCTATATTTCAAAGCAGAATTGAAAAGGTTCTCCTTGGCTGTAAAGGTACCAGGAATTATTTCGATGACATGGCATCTCCCAAATCCTATTTTTTATGATCTGCGGGGGAGGATTGATGTACATATAGTTGTTTAATGGCCAGTGAGCTTGCATTAATAAATATTTATTCTGGATACATAAACTACTAAAGAAAACACGGAAAATTATGTAATGAAAAGCCTGTTCAATAAAAGACAATTATTTTCGTGTCTCTACAATTGAGCCGAAGCTACAAGGATTAATCTCAGCAAGCTGTAACAATAACAAGGTGCAGCTTAACAAGGTCAAGAAGGAACATAGCTTATTTTTTTATTATTTTTTTTTTTTTTTACATTTGACATGTACATATCACGACAAAAAAATAAATAAATTTGTAGGAATCTATTAGCTTTAGTAAAATGTACATAAAGTGATAATCACAAATAAACCGTCCAAATTCTTATTTTATACACTGATTACTTTCAATGTTATTTTTTCCTCGTATTATTACACTTTGGAGGTGATATATTTAATGGGACGCCCGGAGTTATTGATAGTTTTATTTCAGCCTTTGAAGACTCGTAATCTGTCGTTTTTCTGGGAAAGGGTAAATTTTATTATTATCAATAAACTAGAATTTCTCACTTTTCCAAACAATATGCAGCAATGAATTGCTTTGGAACACAATATTTTCAAATTAAAAGTTATTTTTCCAGATTATCTTTGCCAGTTTTGCAGAAAATACATCTCTGAGCTCACATTACTTGGTCACTGTCAGCAATGTGTTTTTCCCAACAGACCCGACAGGAGTTACAAATTCGTGTGCTTTTCTTGCGACTATCATACGAATCACAGTCTTACAATGCAATATCATATTCGAAAGCATACCGGCGAGAGACCATATAAATGTGAGCTGTGTTCATACAGGTGTAAACAAGCCAGTGATTTGCGGAAACACGCCCGGATTCGTCATAATTATGATTATTGAACAAACATATTGCATTATATGAAAGAAACAAAAAAAAATCTCTCTCCCTCCCTCTCTCTCTCCCTCCCTCTCCCCCCTCTCTCTCAATAATAAATCATTAATTTCAAATTTTCAGAATATCTCTGTCAATATTGTCGTACGTATGTACATCACTGAACTTGATTTGCTCAATCATAGTAAGCTTTGTAATTTCACTTATAGACCCGACAATAGTTTCAAATTTGTGTGCTTCTCCTGTGATTATCACACTTGTCATGGTAGTACAATGCAATTTCACATTCGAAAACATACGGGCAACAAACCGTATAAATGTGACCACTGCACTTACAGATCTAAACAAGCTTGTGATTTGAGAAAACATGTTCGAATTCGTCATCCGACATTGAAAAAAATATAAATAATATTTCGTAAACTGAATGAACGGTGAATAAAAAAATATTCCTGAAAACCGCCAAAAAGTGGTCGAAAGACGCCAAAAAGCGGCCGAAATGCCCCCATCTGCAGCATCTATCCTGACCAAAAGTTTTGTGTTGTATCCTTGTCACATTTGTGGTCTTCATACCAAATTTCAAGTCTCTAGCTCATACCGTTCCCAAGATATTATTGAATTACACCAAAAACCGCCAAAAAGCGGCCAAAATGCTGCCAAGCGTTCCACCGATCTTAACCAAAAGTTTCGTGACAACCAAAAGTTTTGTGTTGTATCCTTGTCACATTTGTGGTCTTCATACCAAATTTTAAGTCTCTAGCTCATACCGTTCCCGAGATATTATTGAATTACACCAAAAACCGCCAAAAAGCGGCCAAAATGCTGCCAAGCGTTCCACCGATCTTAACCAAAAGTTTCGTGACGCATCCTTGTCACATTTCACAGCTGCAAGCCAAATTTCAAATCTCTAGCTCTTACCGTTCTCGAGATATTTTGTTTACAGACAAACAGAAGGGCAGACAGACACACACACGGACCAATGGCTGAAACTTTAGATTTAGGCTATAGGACCTTCAAAACGTGTTTTAGCACTACTGACCATCGTCGCATCCTTGTCACATTTCACAGCTGCATGCCAAATTTCAAATCTCTAGCTCTTACCGTTCTCGAGATATTTTGTTTACAGACAAACAGAAGGACAGACAGACACACACACGGACCAATGGCTGAAACTTTAGATTTAGGCTATAGGACCTTCAAAACGTGTTTTAGCACTACTGACCATCGAAATTTTGACCCGATTACATTACATTCCTCCCTATAGGTTAAGGAAAGTAAAAATGGTACCAAAGAAATTTAACCAATTAAAAAAATATATATTTTTAATTATTATTATTAACCAATTGAAAAATAGTAACTCTAGGCTGCTTAGTGCTTCAATCCAAGGATCACTTGTCCATAAAAAAAGCGTAATCTTCATTACTTTTTTTTAGAATACCTATGCCAATACTGCTGTACGTACATCACGGAACTTGATTTGGTTAATCACAGTAAGCTTTGTGATTACATTTTAAGACCAGATAGTAATTTTAGATTTGTGTGCTTTCCCTGTGACTACCACACATATAGAGGTGACGCCATGCAATTTCATATTCGAAAACATACGGGCAAGAAACCTTATAAATGTGACCAATGCATTTACAGTTCTAAACAAGCTTGTGATTTGAAGAAACATATCCGAATTCGTCATTAAAAACATAATAGGGAGCTCACAAAAGAAGATGACGTTTTAAAAATAAATTACTCTTTGTAAGGCTGGGATTATAGAATAAATAACTTTCATTATAAAGAGTGTTTTAGTTGAAAACTGAATATTTTGTTCAGAAAAAAAGAAGTCCTTTTTCACATATGTATCCTCCCATTGATGTAAGTATTATGCAATCTGAATTTTGATTTTTCAGAATACCAATGCCAACATTGTCTAACTTACATTGCCGAATTCGAATTGCTCAGACACTGTAAATTTTGTAACTTTCCTCATAGACCTGATGGTAATTTCAAGTTTGTGTGCTTTTCCTGTGACTACCACACATATAGAGGTGACGCCATGCAATTTCATATTCGAAAACATACGGGCGAGAAACCGTATAAATGTGACCAATGTTCCTACAAATGCAAACAGTCTTGCGATTTGAGGAGGCATATCCGAATTCGTCATTAAACACATAATAGGGAGTATCCAGCGCCAGCTCACAGAAGAAGATAACATTATAACATTACTCTTTGTAAAGCTGGGATTATAGAATAAATAACTTGTTCTGATGGTAACATTACCCTTTGTAAGGCTGGGATTATAGAATGAATAACTTGACCTGATGGTTATTTCAAGTTTGTGTGTTTTTTTTTTTGTCATTATCACACGAATCACATTAGTACAATGCAATATCACATTCGAAAACACACAGGCGAGAAACCGTTTAAATGTGATCAATGTTCATACAGATGCAAACAGTCTTGCGATTTGAGGAGGCATATTGGAATACGCCATCTATCATTTAAAGACTAACTAAGATATATTTAAGACAAGCATAATAATTGTATTTTTTGTTCGTTTTCATTATTATTCGTAATTTCACGTTTGTCTGTTTTTTTTTTTTTTTTTTTTTTTTTTTTTTTTTTTAAATTCAGTTAAACTCATTGTGAATGAAAATTGTACAGGCACGTTAAAGTGGCACGTAAACTTTGCTTTACACTCGTCGCCAAAAAGTATTGTGTATTTTATTGAACGAAGAAGAACTCAATATGTAAAGTGAAGGAAAAATGTAGATCGAATATGTTTTATTGGAAAAATTACGACAATGTAAAAAAGCTCAGGGAAGAGAGGAAGGCAGGGAAAAACTATCTATTGAAATGTTGCCTTAGCAACCAGAATACAGAGTGGACTGGTGATAACTATGAATGTGGCAAGGAGCCACATCTTCAATGTTCTTATTGCACGTATCGCACAAAACATAATTGCTCTCTGAAAACGCATATGGACATCAGACACTCGTAAGGCTGATTTACTTTGAGGTCGAATCTTCGACATGGCCCCAATACTTTTTTTGTCGATCAGGGTAGAGTATTTTCGAAGATGGACAAAATACTGTGGATTAAAAAAAAAAAAATGTTTATTCAGTGATTTATCTTTATCATTGACTTTTTATATATTTTCATTCTTAATTAATTCTTTGAGTTCATACGACGAATTCTCTCACAGGTAGGTATTCCAACTTGAGAAGCTTGTTACCATCTTGCCGCTCTGATCACCCGCATCAAATCAACAACACAGTGCGCCAGGCCAAGTTCCGGCCTCAGCACGCCAGTTTGTATATTACACGAAACATTTCAGCTCATTTTTACCCCTATCATAACTCCGTTAATTTTCCACGCATTGTAATGAAATTTGGACCATGTGTTAAGTTATACATGTTTATTATGCCTGCGAAATTCCGAAGTTCTAGCTTTAACGGAAGGGGTAGAAAGAAAGCATTGTATGGCTTTGCACATTCGAAAACACACGGGGGAAAAACCGTATACATGTAACTATTGTGATCGCAAATTCAAACAAAGTTCTCACTTATACACTCACGTCAAAGTAAGGCACTCATAGGTACAAAGTAAGCCAGTGAATTACTCAGAATTGATCTTTGGGTTTTCAGAAGAAAAGGAGAACAATTAAGTATTATTTTGAATTCTAAATTTTGTATTTTTTGTCTTTTACATACATAACATAGGTATTCCTCGAAATAGGAATCTAGGCGCACGGCAGTGCGCCAGGCCAAGTTCCGGCCTCAGCACGCCAGTTTGTATATTACACGAAACATTTCGGCGCATTTTTACCCCTATCATAACTCCGTTAATTTTCCACACATTGTCATGAAATTTGGACCATGTGTTAAGTTATACATGTTTATTATGCCTGCGAAATTCCGAAGTTCTAGCTTTAACGGAAGGGGTAGAAAGAAGGGCTTGAAAATCGCTTATTTTACGACTGACTCACTGACCCACTGATTCACTCATCAAAATTATGAGGCACTTCCCGATGTCGTAGAAACTTGAAATTAGGCCGGATGGTAGGTCTTAATGAGTAAGTAAAGGGAAAAATCTGAAAATCGGCAAAAATTGCACTGGGCGCCGCCCACAGGCGGAATTAACCGCTTTTGGCGGTTTTCACAAAACGGTTAGAGATATCGAAAAAGTTATGATTTCCTAAATAAATAATGTGTTCTTTTACTTGTTTCTTTCTGGGCAAAAATTGCACTGGGCGCCGCCCACAGGCCGAATTAACCGCTTTTTGGCGGTTTTCACAAAACGGTTAGAGATATCGAAAAAGTTATGATTTCCTAAATAAATAATGTGTTCTTTTACTTGTTTCTTTCTTCTCCTGTTATTATTTTTCATTCTATTAATTAAACTCAACAGGGAAGGAATGTCTGTTAAAGCCAATAGAGAATGCTATGTTACTAAAGTGTTTAAAACGTTGGACTAAATACAGGTTTATTTATTATGTTTATGTTATATTGTGTCTATTTCGGTATCGTTTTTCAGAAGAAATGTGTTCATGTAAACATTGTAATTCCTACCTTTCATTCTGCGATTTAGTCGACCATTGTCGATTTTGTACGGACTAAATACAGGTTTATTTATTATGTTTATGTTATATTGTGTCTATTTCGGTGTCGTTTTTCAGAAGAAATGTGTTCATGTAAACATTGTAATTCCTACCTTTCATTCTGCGATTTAGTCGACCATTGTCGATTTTGTACGAATATGACTCGACCCAACTTGAAGTACACGTATGTTTGCTACAAATGTGACTACCACACTTCCGTCAAAGACAGAATGAGACGGCATATTCGAACTCACACGGGGGAGAAACCATACGCTTGCCAATATTGCGATCTGCGATTCAAACAGACCGCTCATTTAAGAACTCACATGAAAATAAAGCACGGTATATAAAGTCACGTAACCTTTTTAAACCCTCTACCCTGTTATAAACTATAGTCGAATTTTATTATTTTTTTAAGCAACTAGACCTAAAAAAAGGCTTGGTGACGGAAACTTGGACACTTTATTAGTTAAGATTATTTTATTTTATTTTGTTATTATATACTATTAAATCTTTAAATGGTTATGTTAAATCAAAATTACTATCCATGCTATTTATTTTTCCACAGTTCTATGAACAATTCTCAACTTTGTATGACGTTCGTTACATTATTTATGTTTAATTTTGAAATATTTCAGTTTCCGATGTACTTTGTCGACACTGCAATTCCATTATTCCCAATACCAAAATTCTCGCCCATTGTGGAACATGCCCTTACACACCTCGACTCAATGCTTATGATTACAAATTTGTCTGCTACGAGTGTGACTACCACACCCACATCAGTCAGAGAATGGTTTATCACATTAGAACTCACACGGGAGAGAAACCTTGTAAATGTAGCTATTGTCCTTATAGATGTATCAAATCTTCTGAATTGCTCAGACATTTGAGAATTCGTCATGATGATTTATATGAAGAAGGAAAATGTTCAGGACGATATTCACAGTTTCTAACCCCTACATAGTTTATATTTTCTGAAGCCTAGGTCCTAGTTACTGTTTGATATATTACAAAAAAAAAAGTTCTAGGAGAAAGAGAGAGAGAGAATTGTGTTATAATAATAATACCATTTAGGGCCAAAGCGAAGACATGTCTTTTAAAAAGGACAATGAACACATGGAAGTAAATATTTTCTAGCATTAGAGTCGGCCATAAAAAAAAAAAAAAAAAAAAAAAAAAAAAAA
>NW_007379086.1:0-828 GCF_000475195.1 Diaphorina citri
ATTTTAGTACACCCTGTAAGTAAATTAAAAGTTACTTCATAGAAGATAATTGAAATTACTAGGGACTTATACAGAAGTAGCAGGTGATTATGGTCAATTTGTAACAGTTGTGGAATCATCTTAATCCTTGATTGACGACTCGGTAACTTTGTGAAGGTCCATTTTATTTTAACTATTGGATTGTATGGAAAACGAATAATATAGCTCTGTTTTTCATTCCTACGCCGCATCGATGCGGCGTTCACTCTGCGTCAAGAGTGGGGGTAAAAAGTGGAAATTCAACAAACATGACGACATCTAGTGGAGAAATTACGAAACATTTTTTTTCATTTCCTCAATACAATTACAATATGGCGGAACCTGAAGCTACCCGAGACTCGCATCAGGGATTTAAGACGCAGCGTTGACGCTAAAGTAGGGGAAGTGGAATGAAAAACACGCGTATAGAAGAGGAGCTCAGGAAGGTATGTCTTCCTGGGAAGATCTGTCCTTGGATTTGACTGCCATAGAAAGAATGTTGAATTTTGAATTCTAAATTGTAAGGAAAACGGGTAATGCTTCACTTTTGTTAGGTTTTTCATATACGATCAAATACTCGTAGCTAGGATGGACCTTCATAATGTTACAAAGTCTTTATTGACTTTGATGAAGCTAAGAGAGAAAACTGACCTACATAACAACCTGAACTGTCATATTCCTTTACACTTTCAAAGCAATTAATAAGTTCAAAGCTTTCAACTTTCAAAGCAATTAAGAGTTAAAAGGGTGACTTGATGAGTTTTTTTCTATGTCGATCTCTGAAAGGAGCAAAAAAAAAACAAAAAAGCT